>NW_006800157.1:833209-917259 GCF_000485575.1 Poecilia formosa
TTGGGTAGTTGCAGTAGGGGATTGGGTTGTTGTAGTTGGGGATTGGGTTGTTGTAGTTGGGGATTGGGTTGTTGTAGTTGGGGATTGGGTTGTTGTAGTAGGGGCAAGGGTAGTTGTAGTTGGGGATTGGGTTGTTGTGGTAGGTACAGGGGAAGTTGTAGTTGGAGATTGGGTAGTTGCAGTAGGGGATTGGGTTGTTGTAGTTGGGGATTGGGTTGTTGTAGTTGGGGATTGGGTTGTTGTAGTTGGGGATTGGGTTGTTGTAGTTGGGAATTGGGTTGTTGTAGTTGGGGATTGGGTTGTTGTAGTAGGTATAGGGGTAGTTGTAGTTGGAGATTGGGTTGTTGTAGTAGGTAGTAGTAGGTAGTAGGAGGCAGTTGGGGATATGGTGGTTGTAGTTGGGGATTGGGTAGTTGTAGTTGGGGATTGGGTAGTTGTAGTTGAGGATTGAGTAGTTGTTGGGGATTGGGTAGTTAGGGATTGGGTAGTTGCAGTTGGGGATTGGGTTGTTGTAGTTGGGGATTGGGTTGTTGTAGTAGGCATAGGAGTAGTTCTAGTTTTTGGTGCAACTGCAATTGTTGGTGGATATAAGCAGAGAAAAGTGCATTAGTAGAAATATCACGAGTAATGAAAATAACCCAAGAATTATTCAACTCACTGTTTCCAACTGTTACAATGACACAGCGAAGTTCAGACTGATACCGAGAAATGGAGACTCTGTGGAAGTATACTTAAATGTAAATATGTTCACTGGACAAAATAAAACTAGGTTTCAATGTCATAAACAAAAGCGCTCCCTAGATATATAAACAATTGTTTATACAACAATTGATATCAATGCTTAGTTAATGAATTGTTTATATAATGTTTTGTTGTTCTTTGTTGTAGGGCCTTGTAATAATTAATCCACTGCTTAAAAGTTACATATGTAGTGTGAATACTGTCCAATGTTTTTCCCTCTGTGAAAAATATTTTTCATAATTTGCACTGAAGAAATCCTGCTTAACAAGGTTCTTTAATGAAAACCTTATTAGGTTGTTTTAACAACTGGAAGCTGATTACTGCATCAAACTGGATTTAAGAAATTACTTAGGTCTCAAACATTTTCATTTCTGTGGCTAGAAGCACTAGATGACTTATCATTTAATACTTTTATATATCATCTTCACGCTATCAATGATAATTTAAAAGTTAATGTCTCTTAATAAAATGTTTCTGAACAGTTCAGAATAGTGTGATGTTTATCAGACTAGATACTGACGTTGCCTGGACAACGAAACAGATGGGGTGACTTTCTCCATCTTCGGCCACAGATGGTGTCCACGTCAGAGAGAAGCTTCCTGATCCCAATGAACTCTTATTTACGTTGTACGGCCCGCTGTACAGGAGCTCAGATGATCTTTACCAAACAGGAAATGCAGAGAGTAGTTAGAAATATTTTCCAAAGTTTCAAGCAGCTGCTTTTCTTGATGTCATAATCTAAACGTGTTGACAGACATCTGATTCAGGCATGGAAACTTTTTTTGACAAGAGATAAGATCAGATTCCTGATTGGATGTAAGAGTAAAACCATTTTACTCTTACTTACGTGGCTTGAGTTGCCTGTGAACTGATGATGATCACCAGCATCTGGTTGACTGATGTGTAGAGCTGAGCTCTGTTGTTTGGAGTTGGACTCAGGAATCTGGGCAGATATTGACCTTCTGTGCAGGACGGTGCTGCAGCGTCCACTGAAACAATACAGGAAAACCACAAACTCAGCCATGCTGATGGAAATACTGACTCATCTGTTTATGCAACAGACCATCATCTAAATGTATTAGTTCAGATCATAAACCCTGATAAAATGTCATGTAAAGAACCTCAAGATATTTGCTGTGATTTGACATTAATTCATTGTAGCCTTTGTTTAAAATTACATATTCCAGGTAAAACATGAGCAAAAGTTTTGTTGCTTCTTTACACAAAGTTAAAAATTGTGATTTAATTTTTCTACACTATAGATGGATATCTATTACAAATGTGCACATATTTTTGTCAATATTCTGCTGAAAAACACACTTTTAAAATTCCTGTATTTCCATTATCTAAGAGATCAGTTTTTAGAAATGGATCTAAAACTCCACATGAATAAGTTTTTTCACACAATGAGTCACCATAAAGCATGCTGTCATGCTTCTACCACTTCTTGTTGTTTTCTACCATAAAACTAAAGATTACTGCTAGTATTTAGTTATAGAAAAAAATCAACGTTGTTACTTTGTACTGCAGCCAACAGCAAACTAAAAGTACTTGTTAAGTTACTTTTAGCAACAACTTTTATTATGTATCATAATAAGTACTTCTAGTATTTATTATTGTTACTATAAGTTGTCACTATATGTTGTAACAACTTATTGTTGTTATTTATGGTATCAACAATAAGTTCATACTATAATTGCACTATATCTTATAGAGCAACTTTATAGATGTTACTATAAATTATATAAACTTGTAGTTGTTACTTTATGTTATGGTTACAACGTATAGTAACTATAACTTATATCAACAACTCTATGTTTTCTTACTATAAGTTGTTATTATTTCACATCACACAAGTGATGTGAAAAATGTCAACTGTGAGTTGTTACTGATAGTGGTAACAACCAGATGTTACTACTGGCTGATGTTATTACTGCCAAATACAAACATTTCAATATTTATGAAAATCCATCCCATCATTAAAAACATGTCAATGATGATAATGATGACGGATGTACCTTTTAAAACGAACTGGATGGGTATTGTGCTGATGGCATCACTGGTCGTTTTCTGCACCTGAGAACCACCAGTTTGGGTCAGAGTGATGGTCTGCAGGGGAAAGTCCTCCATCACCATCTGGACCACATATGAACCTTGGCTGCTGCTTGCAGATGAGCTGAATAATAAAGTACAAGAGGACTGCAAGAAGAAAAAAGGAAACGGTCAAAACAAACAAAATCTTTTGTGCCAAATAATATTTAGCCCCATAATATGAATCTGACATGAGTTCAGCTGTTGATGCTTACAGATGAGATGTTGAGGTCAGACATATTCGTGGAGGTGACACACTCTGACAAGGCACTGGAGGCAAATCTGCATCTAACATCGTCTCCATCGGGGTCAAAGGTCAACATGCTTATGTTTCTCTGACAGTTATAAGGAACTCTGTGATAGAAAACACATGAAACATATGTCATGAAGAGTCTTTAACAATCATGGTAAAATTAAAAAATGTTCTTCTTTCTATTTTAAGGCTGTTTGACTTTTTTTTATCTCACTGGACAGGAAAGGTGATCTAGTTTTTACCAGGTTCTAAAATGTAAAAAGGTCTACTATTATGCTTTCTTGAAAGAAATAGAGCATGTTCACTACATTTAATACACAAAATGCACTGCTTTAGAGCTACATCACAATTATGCAGATGAGCTGCTGCTGGCCAAGCCCTCCTGACTCAGTGTTTCCATCAGCACCTGCTACAAGCACTATACTGGGAGAAAATGGGCATATGCTCTGTACTGCAGCAAACAGCAGCCATTGTACAGCATATGTCATGTTCCGTGTTTCTGTGTTTATTTTTGAGTTTCTGTGTAGTCCTGTTCCCTGAGTCTGTCTCTGCGTCTTCCCCGTTGATTGTTTCCCAGGTGTGTCTCATTCCCTTGATTACCCCGTGTGTATTTAAACCCACCTGTTGTCTGTGTTCTTCGTTGGGTCCTTGTCAATTGTTGTCTAAGTTTGTCTTACGTCTTGTGTTCGCTCCAGTAGAACTGTTAAGTCCTGGATAGCGTTAGCTCTTGTTTCCAGTCCTGTGTGTCAGTTGCTACCGGTATTTGGCTGTGTGCCTGTCTCTCTGCCGTGCTGCCTGTTTGGACTGTTTCGAGCATCATCTTTATTAAAACCATCATATTCGTACATCCTGGGTCCGCCTGCGTCATCTCCTCACCACCTCAACCACACCTCCTGACAATCCAGAAGAATAAACTTGGTGTCTCTTGTAATGAAGTGGTAAGGGTTCACTTGTGTGTAAAAATGGGTTTGGCATGGGTTTACAAGCTAAAAAACAAAAAATGTGATTCAACAGTTTAGAAGTTTTTGAACCAGGCTGTTGGTTCAAAAAGCAGCAGAACATTTACTTATTCCCAAAGGAATGGCTGGGTCTTTTTTGTTGTTGTTTGTTTTGTTTTGTTCTTTGACTGCTTCTAGAATAGAAGGACATGCAAAAAGTGAAATTTGCATAACAGTGGACCTTTAAATCATCCTTCATGTTTACAAGACACACAGCAGATCTCACCGAGGATTTGACTAGATTAGAAAGAAGGAAAGGACGAGAAAAAAAACAACAAAACCTGAAATGTAAAAAGTAACTGATATATTTCAGTTTGTGTAAAAGAATGATTGATCTAACATCTAGCAGAATTACCTCAGAGCTGGGAGGATGGTTGTCTGCGGTGACGTGTTGGCTTTGCTAATGTCAGATCGGGTCCTTAGTTCAACGTTAGTCACAGCTCTCCAGGATCCAATTCCATGCACATTACTTATCCAGGCTGAACTAGCAAATCTACAATGAAAGTAAAGTTAATTTACTACAATCTGATGCATTTTGGTGTTTTATGGCTTTAATTAGAGGAATCCAACAGCCAAGCTCTTTCCAGATATCTTGTGATTAGCCGAGCCACTGATACTTTAGAGCAGGCGTGTTAGATCTAATATTTCTTCTGTGATATGGGAAGAATAAAGAGTCCAGAAGGACTTACACAAGTGTAAGTGGAGAGTTGCTGGTCAGCTGTCGAGACGTCACTGCTTCTCTCTGGCACCATTCACCACTGATTTCATCAACTTTGGTTAAAGGAAGGATCTGGGTCTCAGTCCCACAGTTTCCACTGCAAGACCAAGAGTCAGTGTGTGTGCAAAGGTCATAGCTCAGTTTGTAGTGAAGCTCAACCTGCAGATTTAAAGCGAGAAGGCAATAAGTACAATCAAATGATAAAAGAGTAGCTTTGAGAATCCCCAAAGATTTAACTTACAGAAGTAGATCCGTTTATGTAAGAGGCCTTTGGGTAGTAGGTCATCATGACGCCATAGAAATGTGAAGCGTAAGAATCTCTGACCAGCAGCAGCAGCAGAACCACAGAGAGGAACATGATGGCTGTGAAAGTGTCTCCACACAAAGTCAGAGTTTGTTAGAAACCAGGAGGTTTGATGTGATCCACGCCCTCTCACTGATTACTGTCTGTCCCAGAAATTTGGCTTTACACAGAAACCTGGCATGAGGAACGCTGATTTGACTGAAAGATAATGATCAGAGATAGAGTGAGTGAAGTGAAAACAGGGATGTGCAGACAGAACTATTTATGAATATAGATCTCTAGAAAAGATTTAGAGCCCATTGCATTGAGCCCCATAGAAAACCTGATGATTATTCCACCAAATATTGATTTCTGAACGTTTCCTGAGTTAAAACATTAGTATTGTTGTTTCTAAGTCAATATAAACTTGTTTTGTTGCATTATTTGAGGTCTGAAAGCACTGCATCTTTTTCATTATTTCTTCTAATATTTTAGTAATCCTAACTGACCTCAAAAAGAAAAAGTTTAGGCTGACTTGCCATCAGCTCATCTGAAACTGTGGATTTAAATATCAGGTTTCCATTGAATCCGTGTTTTGAATAAACTCAGAGGAAGGTTTTTCATGGAGCCAGATTCAAATGAAACCTTTTTTTTTAAACGTGGGTCTAACAAACAGCTGTAGTGTGAACCATAATTTGTTTAGCTGCTATTTTAAATGTGATTTGCCTGTTCAGATGGATTTGCTTCTGCTCTGATGGTGATAAAAATAACCTGATTGATGCAGGTAGAACTGAGCTCTGTTGTTTAGTGTTGGAGGCAGGAACAGGAGGAGCTCTGTGCATGATCACAAGATAATTAGATCTACTGGAAAACAGAAAAGGTGTTAAATTAAATCAATCAATTAATTAAGTTTAATTGTATAGCACATTTCAGCAACAATACAGATCAAAGAGTTTTACACCATAAAAACAAGAAAATACACAGTTCTGGAAAACAGTCAACAACTGTCAAGTGCCGTTGATACACATCAAAATGTTGGTCAATGTTTCATTATGTTTGGTGGGTTTTAGTCTAGATTTAAAGAAACTCAGTGTTTTGGCTGTTTTGCAGTTTTCTGGAAGTTTGATCCAGATTTGCAGTGCATAGAAGCTGAATGCTGCTTCTACATGTTTGGTTCTGGTTCTAGAGATGCAGAGCAGAACCAGAAGATCTGAGAGGCCTGCAAGGTTGCTATGACAACAGCAGATATTTAATGTATTGTGGTGCTGAGCCGTTCAGTGATTTATAAACTAACATTATTTTAAAGTCTATTCTCTGAGCTACAGGGAGCCAGAAGGAATTTATATCTGGGTGATGTTTTCTAACTTCCTGGTTTTAGTCAGAACTCCAGCAGCAGCATCTGGATCTGATTGATGTTTTAGGCCGACCTGTGAAGACATAGTTGCAGTAATTGATGCAACTAAAGATAAACACATGGATGAATTTCTCTAAATCTTGTTGAAACATTCATCCTCTAATTCTGGAAATGTTCTTCAGGTGACTGACAGAAAGACAGACAGACAAACAGACAGACAGACAGACAGACAGATAGAGTAAGCATCTTTATGTGGATGTGAAGTTCAGGTCAGAGTTATCCTTATGAAAGTATCCATATTATATAAAGTTTTTCACACAGATATAAAAATCCACTGCAGTATTTTAGTTTATTGTCATAACTAAGTCTAGTCTGACTACCATTGACATGTTTCTACCTGTTGCTCGTTGTCACTTCTCGTCTCTCCAGGTCTGTAGAGGCTGAACATAAAAGTGAAACCCAGACAACAATCACAGATCAATCAATATTTTATTTAATCAATCAAAAGCATGAAATCACACCAACCTCCCAACATGATCATTGATCACTGTGAGGGACCAGACTCAAACGAAGACAGAAAATGTTCAAAGTAGAAAAAGGTTTCCATTTAATTCTTCAAAAAAAAAAATCATTAACAAAGCGTAAAGATTTAAAGCAAGAATAAAATAAAAGATAAATAAATTTGGATCCAAATTAACTGAGGTCAACTGAACAAACAAAACTGACCTACCAAACAAAGAACAAAGGCTGGTTAAATAGGGGTGGACTAACCTAAATGTACCACTTGAGGGAGGTCTGACCTAGCAAAACAAATAAATACAAAATTAACTAATGCATTCTATAAACAAATAAAGCAAACTAACTTTAACTTAGCACAAACAATAAGTGAATATTTAAGTGACAAAATTAAATAAAAATCAACTTGAAGTCTCCCCCTTCAGTCTTTCAGTGATTGGTAGATGGTTTGCCCCATGTTTGTCCACCAGCTGGTTCATGATGTGGTGGTGGTAGGAGCCACACTCACCACAAACTAAAGGAAACATTAACCACCCTGATAAAGATGCGTCTTCAGAGAGCACCGTGTCTCACCCAGCGATCTGACTGACTGTTGTAGCTCACATACATTTATACCTCGCTGTGTCCAGGTGCTTTTTCTACCTGGCCGTCCTGCAGTGGCAGTCAGGAGACGGACGCTCTCCTTCATGANGCCATAGAAATGTGAAGCGTAAGAATCTCTGACCAGCAGCAGCAGCAGAACCACAGAGAGGAACATGGTGGCTGTGAAAGTGTCTCCACACAAAGTCAGAGTTTGTTAGAAACCAGGAGGTTTGATGTGATCCACGCCCTCTCACTGCTTACGGTCCAGGAAATGAAAATGTTTGTGGCTTTACGCAGAAACCTGGTATGAGGAAGATTTATTTTACTGAAAGATAATGATCAGAGATAGAGTGAGTGAAGTAAACACAAGGATGTGCACTAAGTATTATCTGTGAATATACATGTATATCTGTGAGCATCTTCTTTATCAATATCTGATTGTGGCTTAACTTTCTTGTAGACGTTGTCGGAGTGTGACTAAGATTTATAGTCACCAGTATTTGCTGTGGTTGTTCATCTTCACCAGTCATTGGGTCTTTCACAGAGACATACTTTAAATTCACAACTAATATGAAATTAGAAAGATCAATTAACCAATTAACAGTGATGTTTTTGGACCCAGAATCCAAGTATGCAATAAGAGAACCTGCAATCCAGGTTACTACAGCATCACCATCACACGGGCCATAAATATTTATATTACGTGTATTTATAAAATTTTAACAATCATTTTTGGCAAGAAAATATCCATAAACGAAAAAAAACTTCAATCCTAAACAAATTCCTTTGAATGGATCCAAAAATATTGTTTTTAGCCACAAACTGTTGGTTTAATATCTTCATCTATGATTTGATTGAGAAAAAATAAACACAAATAATTTTGCAGATAAAGCGATGTAGTCTAAAAAATATATATCTGGACAGACAAGACAGGAAGAGAAAACATGTTTTTTCCACATAAAACCAACTTGAACTGTTTGAATAAAGATAAATTATTTTGATGACGGTCAAAGTGATTTATAATCATCAGATCAGCTCCATACACACCTGAATATAAACTTTGTTTTCTCATGATTACACATCTTCACATCTCATTACCTTCATTGAACACCAACCACTTTGTCACTTTTGCCCAGACAATAAAGAACCCGGCGTCTCAGTGCATAATAACGGCTTTTGTTTGAATAATTACTGTGGCTTCAGCTTTCAGGTGTAACTGTAAGCAGGAACAAAGCTGCAGTCTGTGCATAACAGCAAATAGTTAACAGAACAGGAGAAAACTGCTGAGTATCTGGAATGATTCACACGAGGAACAAGGAAGAAATTCCCTCTCAAGACTTCAGCAACACTTGAAATGCAGGAAAACAACTTTAGTAGCAGAACATTTCAATTTCTGGCCTTCACCAGTCGCACTGTCACAAAGACACTTAGAGACATAAAGAAAAGGAGAAATATAGAAAAATGTCTTGATTGTTATTTTGTAAACTTAAAGAGTTTAGAACTGATTCAAATGTTTCTTTTGTTTGCACATTGTTTATGCTAAAAATAAAACCCAACATATGAAATGTTCCTCACATGTACTGAGCTTTTAATATGAAACATAAAGCAGTTTTGACTCTTTAGCATCATTCATACACATGGAAAAGTGCTTTATAATAAAACACAAAAATACAAATAAAATAAAGTGTAAGGATAAAGAAAAATATGTGGAAAGAAAAGCATGAAGAGAACCAGTACATCTAATGACAGTGTTGTGTTCAAGACCACCTAACCCGAGACCGAGACAAGACCGAGACCAAATGCGGTCGACTCCAAGACGAGACCGAGAAAATGGTCTTAAGACCGGTCTCGAGACCAAGACCAACTTCGAGTACCACAACACTGTCTAATGATCAGATTATCTTGATTCAAAAATTGTTGAAAACAAATATAAAACAATATTAAAAGTCTTGTCCAACTGGATTAGTAAAAAATAAATATTGTATCACATTAAAAGACAAAACAGTCCACTTAACACTTAATCTGACTAATTTTGTTATTAATATTCGGTAACACTTTATTTGAAGGGGGTTGAATAAGACTGACATGACACTGTCATAAACATGACATAACACCTGTCATGAACATGANGTGATTTCCACTAAGTTGTCCTCCCTATCGTCCTAATCAGCCTCAGACTGGTTTCTGAGACCAAACAGCGCTCTCCTTGACCTCTCGATGACCCCACATGTCACAGAGTTAAACAGAAGTTTGATTACAAATAATTAATACACATACCACATAATGATTATAAAGAAATTTGACTAACAGTCAGTTTAAGATCAATATGCATTTAAAAATGAAATGTATAAAGCAGTCCATATATCCTGCACACCTCTAAGAATTTAAGCTGCGTTCACACTGCAGCCTGAAGTGACCCAATTCCGATTTTTTTAACGTAATGCGACCTGTATCCGATCTTCTCATGGCAGTGTGAACAGCACAGGTCGGATTCTTTTTCGAATGTGACCCATATCCGATACGTATCCGATTCAAATGCGACCTAACGTCCAGGTCGCATTCATCCGAACTGAACGTCACTGATTCTCAACAAATCTCATTATTATGCGTCCTGATAGTGGGAAGATAAACAACAACCATGACGGACTATATGAGAATTAAGTTGTTAATATGTTGCTCCGATCGCATAACAACTTCAAATATGTAAGCTAAGCTCCACCGTTAGCCTCCATGTTTACTTCCGCAAACACTGAGCACTTCTTTTTATGGCGGTTGGCAGAACACTGAGAACGCTGACGCTATGGCGCCCTCTACTGCGCATGCGGGACACTTTCAGGTCGTTTGCCCATTCACACTGCAGAACGCATACAGGTCGCATTTACTGGGAGTGTGAACGGCCCGGCAAAAATATCGGAATTGCCAAAAAATTGGAATTGAGTCACTTCAGGCTGCAGTGTGAACGCAGCCTTAGTCTAACTTATAAAATCCTTCTGATTTAACTACAATTTATTAACCCATAAATGAAAGACTAAGTACTGTGTAACGCTACTTAAAATCACTCAAATCATACTTGTATTTCCACACTATACCTAAAACAACCATAAGTCCCATGATTTATTAAAAAGGACAAGAAGTAAAAACAGATAAACCCAGAAATATTCCTCTGCAGGGATCAGATTCATTCTGATGTTTAGCCACTAGGGGGCAGCTGGTTTTTAACCTGCACTGAACCGTCGCTCAGCAGGCGGACCTTTATGTCTGCAGGCAGCCCTCGTCTGATCAGTTCATCTTTAATCTGCAGAAGAAAACANAAATATTCATGAAGGCTTATTCATGTTCATGACAGGTGTTATGTCATGTTCATGACAGTGTCATGTCAGTCTTATTCAACCCCCTTCAAATAAAGTTTTACCTAATATTCTAATTATTTTCTCTAATCTGTCTTGAGCTCATCGTTTTGTGAAACACAGATAAGTTCAAAGAGTCGACGCCCTGAAGGGGAAAACGAACCGGTCCAACCAGATTCAGTTCTGGATGCCACTTCCTGTTTACAGATCAAATCTTTGATCAGAACATGTGGACTGGGCCGAACCGCTTAAGGTGTTTTCCACTGTTTGACAACTTCACAGCTATCATCAATCATGCTTTTAATATTTTGGAGTTTTTTTATTTCTTAGACTGATATTGAAGCACTAATGTAGTTTTTAGATGCAGGGTAAATGTTCAATGTATTTACTCTATTGCAGAAATTCAATATTCACTAAACTACACTGTCAAACATTTGAAGATGGTTTAACTTGAAAATGAAAATCCACCTGCTGCCTTGAAAATGAAATTTAAATTAATAAGAAAATAGTTTTGGTTTTAACTCAAAGATTAAAGTTCATGAAGTTGATTTAACAAAAGACAAGCTTTCTAAACATTGTTTTTTAAGTTCATTAATGTTGAATTGTGAGTTTTAACTTAATGCTGCAATTTAAACCAAATAATTTCATAATATGCAAGAACACAATGCCCTCATCTGGTTGAAGGTCACATTTCTTTATTATTTTACTCACAATATCAAGTTAAAATAAATATCTATTTTACTTTAGAATACTTTAAAGTTTTGTTTTTCAAATTGCATAAACAAAATTTATGATCCGATAATTAATTTAACTAAACGTCACAATGAAACATTTAGTGTGAACAGGGTCTTATCCTCAAGCATTAAAATAAACATTTGTCTTAATAAAACACAAAAGCGAGATCAATTTAATCCAATCAATCAATCAATCAAATTTTATTTGTACAGCACATTTCAGCAGCAAGGCATTTCAAGGTGCTTTACATAATTAAAGAAAAAATAAAAACAGCATGTGACATTGAATAAACAGTAAAAAAAAAAAAAAAAAAGGATTAAAAAAGATAAAAACATACTTTTGTTACGTAATTTAAGCGCCTGTCGTCGCCGGACTCCGCCGTCCGTTTAACGCTGGTTTTATTCAGGTATTATCCAGGTATTATCCAGGTTTTATCCAGGTTTTATCCAGGTATTATCCAGGCCCCGTCGCCTGACAGGACAAGGTCTCCAACCTTGCAGCACCAGGCTCTCAAGATACAGAAGCATTCTGGGAAATAGTTCCCACTCTTTTTCTTCTTTCAGTTTTTTAAGTACAATCCTAAAACTCAGTTTCTTCAACTCTATGACAGGTCTGACAGTATTATTAAAAAGTTAACACAACTTACTGCTGTAAGTTTATCTTTCACAAACTCACATTTAGATTCAAAATCTAAAACTGGCTAAATTTATTAGACTTACGGAGTGAAGATAGACAACTAAATGTGGGTCAAATGTTTTACAGTGCAGATTGGATATTAAAATCCCAGACGCATAAATGCTACACATGAACACAGAGTAGTAATCCCTCGGTAAATATCAGTTTAATAAAAAGTTCAGGTGATGCCGTTTACTTTATATTGGCAATCTATAATAATGATTTGTGAAAGTTTCCTTATTTCATAAAAAATAACCATTGACACAGGCATCACTAATTCTACTGAAAACAGCCATAACTCCCTGATTTAATTAAGAGTAAAAAGAAGCAAAAACAGATTAAATCACATTTCCTGCAGGGATCAGATTCATTCTCATATTTGGCCACTAGGGGGCAGCGGTTTTATTAGCTGGACCGAAGCTGAGCAGACGGACCTTTATGTCTGCAGGAAGCCCTCCTGCAACCAGCTTACCTTTAATCTGAAGAAGAAAACATGACATATATGTTAGATACAGTCATTTAAAATCTTCTAATTAAAAATGGAAAACAAGTCAAATGTTTAATTTAACTTTCACTACACAATATTTTAATAAAATAAAGATTTATATAGAAGAGGAACTTTAAGTTATTGTAGATGTGAAACAAAATCTAGCAAGTTTGCCTTATTTTAAAAAACTCTACAAATTATTAAATATTGATAGTTTTTCTATTATTTTTGAATTACTTTGTGTTTTTCTCATCAACAAGATCTGATTCGCTCATTCTTCACAAAGTTTTGTTTTATTTAGTGGAGTTTACTAAAAGAAATTAGTTCTCGAGTAAAAGCCACTGAATGTTTGTGGTTCTGTTTACTATGAAATCTAATTAAATTATTTTTTCCATATTTAAGAGACTTTATTTTCTGTCTTCTTTGAAAAGCAATTAAATTTTTTTTAACTGCATCAACCTCCAAACTGGAGCTGAAAAACAAGTTTGTATTGCAATCAAGGACCAAAACTGGCCCCCGCACCACACTTTGGACACCCCTGCTTTATTTATTTATTTATTTATTTATTTATTTATTTTAAACAGACAAAAAGTAAAAACAGGGGAAAAATAAAAGTAAAACAAATTATGCTGATTGACATGCAATTTTATATAATTGGTTTTAAAAGGAGCAGGTACAAGATCTCATGACTTCCTGTCCGTCTGATATTCATCAACCTACAAACATTTAAATTTCCCCATGAGAGATAAACTCTTAAATTATTCCCACATTGATTGATATTTAAATCTCACATTCTCATCCTTAAATGTACAATAATTTACACATTTTTAACATTAAAATAGGTCCATCCTATACACCATATTTCATTTTTTAACAGTTTTTAAGCTGATTTATGTTTGTAGGAAGAAGAATTGGGTGGAAGTTGATAGTTTCTTACTTTAACAGTTAATTTAGGTGAAATGACATTTGGGATAAATTAGTTTGGATTAAATTCAGGTTGTGATGGTTTGTGTTAAAGTCCAGGACATCACTGACCGCCTTCTCGATTTCATCCTTGTCCTTCAGTGGCAGCGTAGTCGAGATCTTCAGCTTCAGAACCGTAAGACGAGCTGGAAGAACAAGAGATCAGCATGGTAGAAAGAACTACTTCCTGTTCTGTTTCCATCCTACTTACATGTTTTGGGAGGAGGACTTGGATCTGGTGATGAGAAAACAGCAGAAACATCGTGAGTTCATGAAATAAAATTTTAAAAACTAAGAATAAATCAGTGACCTGACTCACCGTTTCCAACCGTCACAACGACACACCGAAGCTCAGACTGGTAGACAGAACTGGAGACACTATGGAGATAATTCAGTGCAGGAAAATTAATATTTAATACAAAGCTGGGCAGTAACTGGCTACATTTACTCACTTAAGCATTTTTACCACGCTGTGCTTTTTACTTTGAAGTATCTCTGTTGAACTTTAAACAAAATTCGCCAGATACTCACCTGCAGTTTTTATTAAAGTTTCATGAGATTATTATTGAAAGAAACTGATTTGTAAACATTTTTCTTTTGCCTGATTTTGTTACTTATTTGAATTATTGTCATTTTGGTCTTTAAAATACCAAAATATCCATCTAATATTTTGGTCTGTACGATGATGTAATTATCAAATGATTGATAATTTGATTAGATATTCAGTAACTGAGTAGAATTTTTACCAAATACTTTTTTACTCTTACTTGAGTAAAATTTTGGGGTATTTTATCAACTTCTGGTTAAATATCAAATAATGTTCAAAATGATTTATTATAATTATTTATTATAATTTATTATAATCAAAATACTCCCAGAGTATTTTGGACCATGATAAAAAAATGTTTAAACAGGAAAAACTTTCATCTTCTATGTAAATTAAATCGTTTGTTCCTGCTGTGAAGAAGGACAGCGCCACCAAGTGGTCACTGTGTACAAGAATACAAATATAATCAAAAGTATATATGCATCTTTTTTATTTTTTACTGGAAGACTGAAAATGAGTGAATGACTCCCAGTTTGTCTTTATCTAACGGTGGCTAATGCCATGACCTCTGACCTCTACATATTCTAGACTTTATGGTACAATAAAGATACAAGTGTAACAAGTTTAACCTTAATGGAGGACCTTCATTAAGGTTAAATCATTACCATGAATTTGTCAGAAAAATGGAAAACATCAAGAAAAACCCCTGACATTTCACTTACTTTGCATTAAAACATCATTACTGCGTCTGGAGCCTTAATAATTAATGAGCTATAATCTCATATTCAGCTCTAGAAAAATTCAGAGCCCACTGCCCTGAACTCCACTGAAAACCTCCTGGTTTTTCCACCAAATACTGATTTCTGAACTCTTCCTGAGTTCAAACATTAGTGTTGTCGTTTCTAAATGAATATGAACTTATTTGCTTTATTTTAGGTCTGAAAGTGCTGCATCTTTTTCGTTACTTTCCCCATTTCTCATTTTCTGCAAATAAAAACTACATTTTTGCTTGGTATTTCAGAAACATGTCAGTAGTTTACAGAATAAAAGAACAATCTTCATTTTACTCAAACATAAACGTGTAAAAAGTAAGATCTGAGAACTGAGCATTTAATCAGTCTCTTAATTTTTCCAGAGCTGCATATCACTGAAAACATTTTCAGTTTACACTGTTTTGTAAACTCAGAGAAAAATATTGGTCAAAATGTCTGTTTAATTTTTCTGTTCTTATAAAATCTGATAGTGTTGGACTGTTCAGACGTTTTTCACAAACGTTCATATTATCATCACTATGACTGTGTAAATACTGACCTTGCTTGGACAGTGAAACAGATGGGGTGGCTCTGTCCATCTTCACTGGCAGACGGCGTCCACTTCAGGCTGAAGTTCCCCGATCCTGATGAACTCTTGACCACGTTGTACGGCCCGCTGTACAGGACTCCATTGATCCTTTATTGATGATAACAGGTTTACTATGTGATGTTTGCACTGCAAAAACACAAAATCTTACCAAGTGTTTTTAGCCTACTCATTTATCTTATTACACTTTAAATTAACTTACCATCAAGATACAGGAGCTTTTTTAAAGTAAATAATTCCTTAATATTGATGAAAAGGTGCAGGTTCTATTGGCAGATAAATTTACTTATAACAAGACAATTTCCTGGGCTGCAGTTGGTAGCACTGCTGCCTTGCAGCAAGAAGGTTCTGGGTTTGATTCCCACCCTGGGGCCTCTCTCCCTGAGCTTGTTTGGGTTCTCTCTGGGTACTCGGGCCGGTCTCTCTAAATTGTCCCTAGGTGTGTGTGTGCATGGTTGTGTCCTGCACATTTAGCAGCGAGTACATGAGGTGATTGACAGCGCTACGCCCCTCCTCCTGGCACTGATTGGTCGTTAGCGGTGCATTTCTTCAGACAGTAACAGTAGCTCAAGGAGGAGGTTGAGGAGATCGATGTTTTCACAGATTGTCTCATTACAAATACGTAAAAAAAAATTACCATATTTTGTGTAAAATAAAAGTAACAAACTGCAGCTTTAAGCCAAATGTTACCAAACGCAACCTGATTTAAATAAAGCATCTGCCCTATTTATCATATTTGGTTTTGTTGCCACTGTATTGTTCGTGTGTTTTGCGTTTCCTTACTGAGACTTCTTTGCTTCTGCTCTGATTTTGATCTCCAGAGTCTGACTGACGGGGCTGTAGAACCGAGCTCCATGTTCTGGAGTTGGAAACACAAATTTGGGCAGATAAACGCCGTCTGTGCAGGATGAAGCAGCAGAATCCACTGGAAGACAGCAAGAGAGAAACAGCATCAGTTCTGCTAATGCAGATCAGTTTGTGTGTAAATCATGTTTACGGTATAAATTATCCTGCAGAAATGAGTTTAGAAGATGAATCTTAATGTGATAAAGTATTACATCACATTACATCACAGCACATTATTACAATGATTTATTCCAGTAATCCAACAAGTGAAACTCCTGTTTTAACTAAATTCATTACACAATGTATTTAAACTGTTTGTCTTTTACTGTGATATTTAAAGATGATAGGAAATAAAATAAGACCAAAGAAAAAGTCATTTTAATGCAGGATGGATGGATAAATGGACGGAGGTTAATCCAACATTTACTGTTTATTTTAAACCTTAATTTGTGAGATTTCCAGCTGAGCTGCTGAACACAATCAATACAACTAAACACCTGAAATTAATCCCTGTAATTTTGCTCCTTGTTGTTGTTACTATGGTAACCAGGTGATCGTACCTAGAAAAGCAAACTGGACAGGTATCATGCTGATTGGATCGTTGGTAGTTTTCATGACCTTTGACCCGTTATACTGAGTCAGAGTGATGGACTTTTGGGGGAAATCCTCCATCACCATCTGGACGGCGTACCAGTTTGAACTACAGCTGGAAGTTGATCTGAATGACAGGATGCAGGTCTGCAAAAACACAGACAGAAGCTGCCAGATTAGCACAACGTATTTAAATAAATCTTAGTATTCTAAGCTGTGGTGCAGAGTAACTAAAGATGAAAAAGCTGAAGACACATGTAGTTCAAGGTTTAGTTTGGAGTTTTGAAGAGGTTCTGTGACGCTACGATCAGTAATCTGTGGTAGAAAGAAATCACATCATGGAGGGTTTTTGGAAAAGGAAGTGCATCCTCACATATAGGGGGAAGTAAACTTATCACATAACTATGAGACTTTATTTAAACAAAACTTTTTCATTGATCCACGTTTTCTGCCACTGTAATGTAATTTTCTGTTAAGTTTTGATCATTTTGAACTGAATGTGTTTATGAATAAATCTGCTTGTTACTCACAGGTGAGAGGCTGAGGACAGACGGAGGTGTGCAGGACGCACACTCTGACGAGGAACTGGCATATCTGCATTTAACCTCGTCTCCATCGGGGTCAAAGGCCAACAGGCTGATATTTCTCTGACAGTTTGAAGGAACTCTGAGGGGGAAAGATGCATCCATCACTGTGGAACATGGCTGTGTTCACTGATCACTCATGTTTTGCTCTTTTTGCCTGATTAACCTTATAATTTATACTTCTTAAAATTCCTCACAGGCTCCTATATCTTGATGCATTTTTCCTCCTTTACTCATATATTTATTAATTGCAAGACTAAAAATGATTTAGTAAGTAAACGTTTAGATTGTTGAACTGCTGTCCAGCTGTAAGAATTGATCATATGAGTTACAGCAATATTTAGTTTCCCTCTGGGATCAATAAAGTTTTTTGAATTTAAATTTGACGGATTAATTAAAACATCTAATTAAAAGCTCTTCACTGAAACTTCAGCTCACAATTGTTTCACAGTTAATGCCACAAGTCTTGCAAGATCAAAAGAAAACTTAAAATTAAAGCAACTTTAAAAACGCTATTCGAATTAAAACCTGCTGTCGACAGATAAACTCATCTGAATATGAATTTCACTAATTATACCCAAATTTATCATCATCTTTTCATGAAATTCATAACTTGTGATCCAGATGGCAGCAGAATCACCTCAGAGCTGGAAAGATGGTGGTTTGTGGTGATGAGTTGGGTCTGTTGGTGTCGGACCGGTTCCTCAGGTCAATACCAGTCACTGCTCTCCAGGATCCAATGCTATGACAATTAGATAACCAATCTCCACCAGTAAACCTGGATTGGACGATCAGAAAAGGTTTTCAGATGGAGACAAAAACTTCTCTTATAACTTCAGATTTGTCTCAATAAATAACTGAATTATCCAGTCAATGGTGAAACATGCGATAAAGTAAGTTTGTAATGTCATAATTTACAAAAAATGTTTGGTTTTGTTGAGCAAATAAAGCTCCTGACTTTCTAATCTCTCCTCATACCGAAGATTTAAACAAATATTATGTTTACAGCGAATATGAAATATTGGATTAAACATTTAAACGTGGAATCACACAAGCTGAAATGGAGAGTTGTTGGGAAGCCGCCGAGTTGTGATTTTTTCACTCTGACACCAAGAACCAGAGACTTCATCAATCTTGGTATTTGAAAGAATCGTACTTTCACTACCACAGTTTCCAAGTGGGCAGCCAAATGTACCATCTTGGCAAGAATCGAAGTTAAACTTAAAGCGAAGGATCACCTGTTGGTTAAGAAGTGAGATCAAGTTTTAAAACACTTAAAAATAGAGGAATGTATAAATAATCCACTTACAGAGATGGATCCGTCTGAATTGGTTTCCATTGGATAGTAAGTCACCATAGTGCCACGATAATGAGAGGATTGAGCGTCGCTGAGCAGCAGCAGCAGCAGCACAGAGAGCAACATGTTGCAGCAACCTGACTGCAGGAGAACTGAGCTGCTGGAGATCAGGAGGGTTTAAACTCCCACAGCCTCTCCTCTCATCCTCCTCCCCTCAGTTTCCACTGACATCCTGGACGTTCGACACTCTGATGGTGGAGTTTTAACATGAATGTGGGCCAAATATTCACATTTCACATGATTAACATGCAAGGAAAAACAGAGATAAAGACTGTTGCCATTCTGAGAAATCAGGAAATGCAGGAAGTTAAACTGAAGTTAGTTTGCAAATTTCCATTTAACTCTGAACTTCCTCTTTTAAAACATCAATGATTCTTTATTCTAACGGCTCCATTTAATCTTCATGCTCTCCGCTTGGGTCCAGATCATTTAACTCACTGTTTAAACTTCATCATTTATTCCAGCAGCTGTTTAGTTTGTTTTTTGTTTTGTTTTGGTCTGGGGTTTTTTTATAACTCTAACTGTAACATCAAGCAGGAAAAAAAAAATCCTGGCCATGCAGGTGGAGCCGCAATGTTGTAAATATAAACCATATTTGAATATTTACGACATGATATGAAAGAAGAGGTTTTTGTATTGCTGAGTCTGGTTATTTTCCATGTTTATCCAGCTTTAAATTACTCGTTTGTATCTAATCTACAGTTTTAAATAACCATGTGATACATTTTTACATGAAACTGAAAGGTAAACGAAAATAAATTTTTAAATAAACCTATAAATTCATCAGTTTGTTTTTGTATTTTTTCAAACACTGAAATTAATCGAGTTAGTTGCCTGAACGCAGGTAAATGATTATCAGATAACTCTGTTTTCCTCCAACAGCTCCTGAGTTCTGACATTTTAATAACTTTAAAGTTAAATATATTTGTTCTACATTTACATTTGAGTTATCAGGATTCATGCAAATATGTGCGTTGAGTTTTAACACAGATGAGGTTTTATGGTTTCCTGTGAAACCCAGATGCATTTATTTTTGTCCTATTCAAAGTTTTCCTCTGCTCTGATGTTGATTTGCATCGTTGTTAGGAACAGCAAACTGTTTATTCACTGCCATTACTAGCCATGCTAAGTAGCCTTAGCATTACTAGCTGACTAGCTGTTATCAGGAAGAAGCAGAGAGCAATGGAGGGAAGAGGTGGAGCGGCATGCACACAAGCTTGATTGACAGCATCAAGACCCGCCTCCTTGCTCTGATTGGTTGTCTCTCGTTGGCAACAGGAGGAAACGGAGGAGCTTGATGTTTTTCACAGGTTATTTGTCTCATATTATACTTTAACGACATGGTGACATTTTCAACAAATAAGCAAAAGAAAAAATATGTATGAAGGTTAAAAACTGCACCTTTGATCATATGAATCTTTATTATTTTTGTTCTACTTGTGGTTATGGAAACAAGTAGAGAAAATTATTTCTCAAGTCAGTGGTGCTTCATAGTAATGTTACCCTGGTAAAAATAAATAGTACAGTGTAGTAAAAAATACTCCTAAAAGTACATTTTGTCCAAGTTACTCAAATGAAGATAACTGTGCAAAAGTAATTAGTTGCTTCCTGCCTCTGTGTCTCTTTAGCTTTTAGTGTTTGTGAAAATATCATAAACTTTAGGGAAAACAAAACAGGATAAATAAACATTTTCATGTATTTGCAGTATTAATATAAACATTTAAAAAGTATTTTTTGCTCCACTGAAATGTCTCTGGAAGGTCAAAGTGGTGAATGATGACGTTTTGTCCCAAGTCGTAACTGTCAGGAGCCACATAAGACATTTTTAGGTTTACTGCCACCTGCTGGCAAACCTGTGTAAGTGCATAACAGACGACAACAATATTATTTTACCATTTTCTTATTTTTTTTTTCTTGTTAAAAAGAAAAACAAACAAATAAAGAAGTAAAATCTAAATTGTTGATGCTGTACAGAGAGTAGATAAAAACTCTGTCGGTTTAGTGGTTCTGTAATTAAATCACAAAGAGTCAAAGGTTGAAATAATTTTACAAAAACTGCAGAGAAGTTCAGTAAAAATTATTAAATCAAATGGCAAATGAAGTCAAGTTAAGTGTGTTCTTGGTGAAGAGAATTAAGCACTGAAGGCAACCATGTTTTTGTCATGCCTTATATTTATTCTAAATTAGACAAAAAAACAATTTAAATTCAATAAATGTCACATCTGCGGCTAAGAAAATAATAAATAAAATCAAGAAGAAATTATTCATAATATTACCATTTTATTCTCGCAACACTATGACTTTGTCATACGTTTGTTTTTTATCCTCGTAATTTTATGTCATAATTTTGCTTTATTTTTTTATTAGCATGGTTCTCATACTATTTTGTACAAAATGAAAACACATGTAAACATTTCTAAAAACAAGTTCAGGGAAAAAACTAACTATATTTCTTGCAGGTTTTAAAAAATAATAAGCACTTTCTACCTTTAAATACAATAAACGACATAAAATATTTCTTTACAGAGATCCAAGGACCTGACATTAAGAAATTATTTAAAAGTGTGAGAACATCTGAGGGAAAACATCAATAGCAGATCGATGAAAAGATGAACGATTCTAATAGATTACAGTTAAAATATACTAATTGTAAATATATTGTTTGAAGCCGCTGAAGTTAGGTTGTAATGTCAACAGGTTGTGTTGTGTCCAGATAAAGTGGCTCCGTGTCCAGCGCCTTTCCACAAAATGGCTCATTCTCAAAGCTGGCCACTAGGGGGCGCCACTGTGCTGTCACCACCTAACCCGTCGCTCAGCAGGCGCACAGCTATGAATGGCGGAAAGCCGCGGTTCGTTATCAGTTCTTCTCTAATCTGGAAAAGCAAATGCAGGTTTTAGTTAGGATGCAATCATAACTGGACCAAAAATAAAACATGTTAAGAATCTGGGTTAATCCACTGGATGCGAGTACAAAACCAGCGCAGCAGATTTAAAATAAATAAATAAAAATCTAAACAGGTTTAATTAACCTGCTACTTTTTGACATTATTCTCAACATAGATACTGACTGAATCTTGGATGGCATTTTTATTGTCCTTTAGTGAGAGCGTGGTTGAGATCTTCATCCTCAGAACACGGATATAAATCGGTGGTTCTGTGAATAAAACAGCAGAAACACGATCAGGTCACAAAACAATGAATAAATAAATGCAAACAAGAGGAAAATGAGAAAAACAAGCAGAAAATTAGACTTACTTATAACATTCACAACGACACATCGAAGCGCAGACTGAAAAACAGAAGCGTCGACACTGTGGAGGTAGATTTTTAAACATTAACTTTTTTCAAATATTTAGTTTTGAACCAAACATTTAGTTTGAGAACTAAACCATAAGTCCATCCTTCCATCCATATGACATCACCTACATGCTTATCCCTAGAGGGGTGGCAAAGGGTGCTGGTGCCGATTTCCAGAGGTATAAAAATCAAGTTTGCAAACTAAATATTTACCTTTCTAGCTAAATATTTAGTTTGAAAGCTAAATGCATATTTTGTAAACTAAATATTTAGCTTGTGAATTTTACATTTTTGTTTGAATTTGATGAAAACCCACATTTTTTTTTCTGTTTAACAGACCAAATATGCGACAATATTGCTGTTAATTTTTTACTGTGTAACTTTAAAAACAGCCAGTCATAGAAATAACATACAAATAAACTAAACTTGACATTGAGGAAAGATCCTCTTCAAAAGTCTCTTCAAAAGTTTGCAGTGTGAAATTCGCTTCTGCAGTAAATCACATTTTTATCCATCCTGACCAGCAGGGAACACAGCAGTTCTTTATTTCTCTCAGTATATTCCAGTACTTCCTCTGCACATTTTATAAACCTTTTGGTGATAAAAATACTGACTTTGCTTGGACAACAAAGCAGATGGGGTGGCTCTGTCCTTCCTCGCTTGCAGATGGTTTCCATGTCAGAGTGAAACTTCCTGATCCTGATGAAGTCTTGACCACGTTGTTCGGCCCGCTGAACAGCAGCTCAGTGATCCTTTATCAATTATAAAATATACAGAGGTGTTTCAAATGTTACCTACAAATAGATCAGCTGTTTCTTGAACATTTGAATGTTTTTTTTATTGAAAAAGTGAAGCAATTCCATTAGACTGTCCTTACATTCAAGAAAACTGAAACTATCAGAACAGAAATTGTTTTTCTAACATTTATTCCATGTGATCTCTATACATTTTTTCCCCGGGATAAAAGATTCGCTCCAATTCCAGCTTGAGTCAAATGTAACCAAACATAACCTGATTCAAATAAAGGGACATATGCATGCACTACCTTTTGTTTTCTTTCTACTGAATCTACTTTTCGTGTGTTTTGCATTTCCTTACGCAGAATTAGTCGCCTCTGCTTGTATGCTGATCTGCACGGCCTGATTGGAAAAAATGGGAAGCTGAGCTCCGTGTTCTGGAGTTGGACTCACAAATCTCGGCCGATAAAATCCTTCTGTGCAGGAAGATACTGCAGGACCCACTGGAAAACATCAGGAGCAAAACAACGTCAGGCATCCTGAACTGAAAATGTAAATGCTTTTCTGTTTAGAAGCAAAAACCAAAACTGAGCAAATTGGAATTACAGAAATAAATTCATTTAACGAAAGCACAGCAATTACAGAAAAGCTCACATTTTTGACTTTTAAAAGAAAAAACTGCAATGGAAATCAAATCAAATCACACAAGTCATGTGATCAACAACAGGAAACGACGAACAATTTAGAGAAAAATAATTGCAGTAAAGGTCAGGAAAAAAATGTGCGGATTTGTTGATTTTTTGTGAATTTTGCTGATTTGTGACTTATTGGTGTAATTTCCAGTCTACAGGGCCACATAAAAAGCTACAGCGGGCCAGATTTGGCCCCCAGGCCTTCAGTTTGATACCGGAGTAATAGAGGGTGTGGTTATTACCTGCAGGACAACTTTAGAGGCCATAATAAATTCAGTAATTCATGCAAAACCAGTCCAAACTGAGTACTGAGTCCAGACACTGCTCACTTTATGGACACACTCTGGCAATAAAATTACATTTTCTTAACTGGTCTTATTTATTATTTTTGATTTTTAAAAACCCTACTGTTGGGTTTTCTTTAGCTTTAGGACATAATTAACACCTAACATAAACCAATCTAATGTCCATTTTGCTCATCATGGCTGTTACTATGGTAACCAGGTGAAAAGATGACTGTACCTTGAAAGGGGAACTGGATCGGTATCTTGCTGATGGCATCGCTGGTAGTTTTTACGACCTGTGACCCGTTATACTGAGTCAGGGAGATGGATTGTCGGGGAAAATCCTCCATCACCATCTGGACGGCGTACCAGCCTTCATTACTGCTGGACGTTCCCTTGAATGACAGGATGCAGGTCTGCAAAAAACAGAGAAACCACAACATTAAAACAAGGTGTCAGATTAGTAACTTGGATGATGCATTCAAATAACTCAAACTGATTTCTGATTAGACATTTTTGTCTTTTATTTTTATTCAGTTAGCTGTTAACATAAGCATTGTATCCCACTGATATCTACAATTTAGCAACTAAATTGTTATCTTCTATTTTTGGAATTTACGGTATATTATAAGAGTTATCCTCAGGTTAATTTCATTCCCTGCTACAGCCGTGGTGAAGTACCTAATTTTAAAATTTGCCACAGTTTCAACAGGTTAGAAATTGAGTGAAACTGAAACCACTTTCAGGTTTATGTCCTTTAATTAGCACTACATCCTTAAGAAAATTTAAAAGTTTGTTGTTTTATTAGAGAATCTTTTCAGTGCCAGTAATGCCGGAATTAATCGTAAATAATAAAAACTTTGTGGTATTCTGATTCAGTATTTGTGAGTTGTGTTACCACCCCCACGCCACTAGAGGCAGTAGCAGACCCAAAAGACGTAACTAAGGAGCAGATTTAGAAGTACGCAGAAAACTACAGAATTTAAGAGCTGCGCTGAAGTAAATAAAAGAGAAAAGTTCAAATGCATGCTGAGAGAGGAGCTCCTTACTAAAGATGAAGATATATCCCAGATCTCAAAAGAAAATAAAAACGAGAGACCGCGATAATATAGGAAATAGCGCCCCCTTCCTTTCCGGAGTATAATGGCCCCATTTCCAAATGAGGTATGAGACTGACGGTGGTCCGTCCCCGTCTCTTTCTGTTTGCTGCAGCGACGTGTACTTGGAAAAAAAGTGTTTCAATTCAACTTATTTATTTCCATAATTCCAATTTGCACAATTTTAAAATCAATCTGAAGAAGGGATAGAAGAGATGTTTAAGATATAAGCGCTAACTGGGAAGTCTGCCCTCAAGACAATATAACCAAACAGGAAATCCATTGTTAGGAAAATGGGTTTTTCTAACATGAAATTAGCTCGTTACTTACAGAAGTGAGGCTGAGGACAGGCGGAGGTGTGCAGGGCGACGCACATTCTGTTAAAGAAAGGTTAGCATATCTGCACTGAACCTGGTCTCCATCGGGGTCAAAGGCCAACAGGGGGATGTTTACTGCACAGTTTGATGGAACCCTAATGGAGCAAAAACAAAAAGATATTAATTAATGTAAACATGTCTGCTTTTATTTGCTTCATATCAAAGACGTATATGAAGATCTGATGCAGTGCGTTCATTTTTAAATTGTGTGATCAAACAGAACCCACTGCAAACAATAAACAGAAAAAAAATTCTTAAATAAAATTAGTGTAAAACGTTATCATTGGAAATCAAAATATCTTTTTGAGGTAGAGTCGAGAAACTACAACACAAAAATAAAGTTAGTTTCAGATTTCCTCTTAGCATCGATTCAATACGTTTACCAACTTGGTATCAATATTATCAATATTTGGATCAATCCAACCACTCCTATTGCAGATTGAATTGTAAACAGCCACAAAAACGAAAAAACATATTAAATTAACTTTAATCTGATTTAATCTGTTTAAATTGTAGCTCTTTTGCGTTGGCGTAAGAAGGTTCTGGGTTCGAATCCCTAAAACCTTAACACACTTATTTCACAATTATGTTTTAATTCTAGACATATTTTTAATGGATTTAACTCAAATCTGTTTATTTAAGTTAAATCCATTAAGTCCTCCTAAAAAAACTAAAATGGTTTAAAACTTAAATAATTTGTGTTTTGTAAGAAAATATTAACTTTTCTTTTTGTAACATTTTTGTCACGTCACCCCTTCCTCTGACAAATTAACACAAGTAAAAGAATTATGACTGAATTCATTATGTTCATTTATTGAAATGAGTAGCATTTAGATTTCAACTTATGATAAGTAATTACACAGCTTCGACTAATTAGAAGAATTGATTTAGAAACCAGCAGAATTACCTCAGTGCGGGAACCACGGTGGTTTGTGGTGATGAGTTTGGTTTTTTGGTGTCGGATCGCTGCCTCAGCTCAACGTCGGTCACTGCTCTCCAGGCTACAATCCCATTTAAATTAGTAAACCATTCACTGCTGGAAAACCTGTAATCAACGTTCATTATTGGTTTTAACAAGAACGTTTGTTCAACTGTAGTTCTGGGTCAATAAATCATTGAATTCTCTTTATAGATTTGGTATTTAGTTGAGCTAATAAAGCTTCTGAGTTTCTAATCTCTCCTCATATTGATGATTTAAACCAGGAGGTCCAAACTTTTACCAAGTGGGCCAAAATTGTAGGCACCGAAAATCAAGAAATTAAAGGATTTTGATATTTATTGTAGATCCAAAACTTGACAGCGATTTTTATGACAGTTTACTAGAGCCGCTGCAGACTGAATAAAATTAGTGCATTTCCACCAAAAACTCATTATTTTGTGATTAATCTCAGAAAAATTCCAGAAAATTTTTCAAAACATTTTTCATTTGAAATTCAGAATTGACCAAGTATTTTGAAAACAAAAATGTCTGATATTAATCAAAAAATCTGTTGGGTTTTTTTTAATTTTTTTTTTTGAGCAAATGTTTTTCGTTATTTAATTTTTTTTTTAGAAAATTTTAAGATTGAGTTTTTTGCATAACGTTTCTATTCACTACTTTAATTTTGCACATTTTCTGTATTAAAAGAAATACATTTAGTTTTCTGTTTCTTTTGGCTTTGACTGAATACATTTATTCTCAGTAATAAGAACAGGATCTGGGTCATTTTGTTTCAAAATACTTGCCATAATTAGCCAAATGTAAGAAAGAGAAAAAGCTGATTTGGGTGCAGTAAAGTCACATTTTCAGTCAAAGTTTCTGTATAAATTCAGTTTTACCTTTTGTTTAACTTGGTTATAAAGAGATGAATACTTTGTGTTGTACTTTGTAAGAAAATCATGTTGGTAACCATTTTACCCTGATTATAAATTAAAAATCTCTATCTGGCCAAATTTGCATAATTTTTTAATTGCATTTGGGGGCCGCACAAAATCAATCTACTGGCCACAAATGGCCCCTGAGCCTCACTTTGGACACCCCTGATTTAAACAGCTGAACTTTGATTTAAACATTTTAAATGTGGACTCACACAAGCTGCAGTGGAGAGTTGTTGGGAAGACGCCGAGTTGTGATTTTTTCACTCTGACACCAAGAACCAGTGACTTCATCAATCTTGGTATTTACAAGAATCGTACTTTCACTACCACAGTTTCCAGAACAAGAATAAGTACCATCAGTGCAGGCTTGATGGTTAAACTTAAAGCGAAGGATCACCTGTTGGATTTTAAGACGTGAAATCAAGTTTTAAAACACTTAAAAATAGAGGAATGTATAAAATAAAAATCTACTTACAGAGATGGATCCATCTGAGTTAGTTTCTGTTGGATAGTAAGTCATCATAGTGCCACGAAAATGAGAGGATTGAGCGTCGCTGACCAGCAGCAGCAGCAGCACAGAGAGCAACATGTTGCAGCAACCTGACTGCAGGAGAACTGAGCTGCTGGAGATCAGGAGGGTTTAAACTCCCACAGCCTCTCCTCTCATCCTCCTCCCCTCAGGTTCCACTGACATCCTGGACGTTCGACGCTCTGATGGTGGAGTTTTAACATGAATGTGAGCCAAATATTCACATTTAACAGGAATTTAAATGGGGTGAGGGGACGAGCAGGTCTTATTTTTAAGCCTGTTATATATTTGGGGTTTTTGTGATTTTTCTATCGGAGAAATTTTACAACTTTAAAATTACAAACGTTAATAATCATAACAATAATAATCTATTGTTCACAAACATGTGGAAATTTGCCTTTGTTTAAAAACACGATACATAATAAAACAGGGATTTTCAATCCAGCAACAAACACAAATTCATGTCTGAATAACAATTTAGTAACATTATTATATTTGGGATAAATAGAAAAACCGACATTTTGTGTTGGTTTTTAATAATTAGAATAATAATATTACACATTTAGTGATCATGTTTCAGAAAATGTTACATTTATGTATAGAAACAGATTAAACTAAAACATAAAATATGATAAATACATTTAATTGACCAGGTTATACGTTAAAACACACTTTGAATATTTTACTAACCAAATAAATGCAAACAAACAATGCAAATGTTGTACATTGTTTGAAGAGACAAAACCTGCAACATGAAGGAAAAGTGAGTTAAAAATGAAACTTCAACAAAATTATGTCCGACTCAGCAGCTTTTATTATTCTAGAAGCTTAAATAACAATGTGATCAAATTTTATATAAACAGCTGAGCACATTGAAAATAAAGGAACAATTTATCCAATCGGACCATTTTTAAAAATAAACCTCTAATTTTATCTTTCATTCATCGTTTTCATTAAGACTGATTAAGTTTGGTAGCTTTTTTGATTTCATACAAAACTCTCACATAAAACTTCCAGGTAGCAGAGTGAGAGGAAAGATTTGCTGATTGAAATGACAGATTTCACCCGTCGACCCCCAGCGGGGTGTCCAGAGCTCTGTGAAAGCATCATCACAGCTTTTACATCAGGTCTGCATGTCAGAGGAGTCAAATGTTTCAAGCAAATTTAGTTTGGTTGCCGTCATTTATTTACACAACTCTGTGAAGTGTTGACACTCATGTAAGTTTTAACACACGATGTCACGATGAAGCCTCGTTCTCTGAAAACCTGCAAATTCCTCCATCAGTTAACTGTCGCTTGTTTGCTTCCATTAAATTAATTTTAAATGTGTATTTTTTTTTTTTTCATTTTAAGGACCAAAAAAACAATTATTCATGTAAGAAACAAAAAATTAAAATCAGGCGATTTTCCAAAATCAGTTTCTTTCAATAAAAAACTTCAAAAACTTGAACATAAACTGCAGGTGTGTGTCTGTTTCTGGTGAATTTTTGGTTAAAACATGTTTGTTTTTCATTCAGTGGGTAGAAAATCCAGAAATTTTACTCAAGAGCAGAAATACTTCATAATAAAATTATTAAAGTAAAAGTAAAAAGTACAGCGTAGTAAAAATACTCCTAAAAGTAAATATTTTCAAAGAAGTTACTCAAGTAAATGTTATTTATGGATGGGAATTATGAACCACCAGATAAGGTCAAACTCCAGGCCTCAGCTTCCTTAAGGTTCGCTCTATATGATCATTTGTTTTTATTAAGCAAATTTTGGCTGTGTGAACCAGACAGACTTTCTATGGAAATCACCCTCACAGCTGCTGATTTCCATGTTAGAGCTGAACTCTGTTGTCTCGAGTTTCCACAAGAAACATGGCAGGCGGCATGAAGGACGGCGTCGCTTGATCCCCTGTAATCTGTTCAAACAGATTGGGGCGTTTTCACACCCGATCGTCCCGTGGACTCAGTTGGATTTGAGACCAAAGTTGCAACATTTGATGCATTTCCAGTTGGTGTGCAGGGCTGGGTGAACAACATGCCACCCAAACGGAGGCGTCAGCTCTCAGCTGCTGCAGGATTTCCTCCTGCCATGCTGCGTTTGAGTCACCAGCAAACCGTGTGTCATGATCCACACGTGTTTGTGTTTTCTTTCTGGCCATTTCCAGGTTTAACATGCCACAGTCTGCCAACTCTCTGTTGTTTATAATTGTCACCAGGGTCTTTTCGTGTTAGTCCACCGACTCCTTGTGCTGAATTTCTCATGCTGCGTTCACACCGCAGGCGACCCACATCTGACTTTCAGGTCAGGCTGAACGGTGCGATTCCAATGTTTTCATCCAAATAAAATCAGATTGGTGCCACTTCAATATGCAGGTCATGCCACACGTCATCCGACGTTTACCTCATTCAAGTTTCAGTGTTTCACTTTAACAAAAAATATTTGTTAAAGTGAAACACTTTAGCTTGAGCATGTTTCGACAGTTTGTTAGGAAACAGATCATCTGTGAAGAGTCTTTAAATTAAATGACATTAATCGTCTGAAACTATGAGTAACACTAAAACACTTTATTTCATATAGAAGAAAGTTATAAAAACACAAATAATTATAAAAACAAATAAGTTGTTCATCAACCCGTCCATCCATTCATGGTCTGCACCAGATTATTTTTAAATGCTCAGGAAGGAGATTTGATCCTTCTCCAGCGGATAACAGACAGATTTCAACTTCTTTCTGTTGAATCACAAAAAATATTTGTGATTATTAACGTAACAAAAAGCGAAAGATCCCAATTTCAGGAAACGCATCAGTGAGCAGAAGTACAAAGAGTGAGTCCCAAATTTAAATCAACCCGTCCTGTGGAGGCGAACGTTCATGCCTGTGTGCAGCCCTCGTCTGGTCAGTTCATCCTTAATCTGGTGAAAAATAAACAAATGCAAATAGTTTCATCAGTTCCACATAAAGAGAATGATCAGTGTTTGTCCTCAGACACGAGAAACAAAACCAAACTAAAAATCTGGTCTTTAGTTGGCAGGTGAAAGCAGCAGGACCTACAGAGTCACTGACCTGTTTGACCAGAGCATCGTAATCGTTCTCCAGTGATAATGAAGTTGAGATCCGTCCTCTCAGAGCCACAACGTAATCTGGAGACACAGAAGTTTGAGTCGCTGTGATTAGAGGAGCCGAGTTTGACAGAGGGAAGGCTGGGTTGGTTTAATGTGGTTATTACGATGAGAGTGGAGACGATCCTGAACTTAAATGTTGAACTGACCTCCACAACTTGAATTATTACATTTTGAGCTTGAAATTTCATGGTTTACAGTAGAGACTCAGATTTTTCAGAGAAACTCCAAATAATGAGCAAAAAATCTGCCATGTCAGGGATTTTTTTCATAGAGCATAAAATGCAACTTGGGTTTGTAAAAGTGCAATGCTGCTTGACTTTCTGTTGACTGGTGTTCAACAGAAGCGCCATTCGTTTAAACTGACTCTACGCTGGACGCTAGACCAGGAAGACTGTAGATGCTAGTGTCCTGCTGTAGCGCCAAGATTTTTCCAATGTGTATATTAATATATGGTAAAGTATATTTGATGGTTAAACTATAAAAATAGGCAGTTATAAGGAGTCACAAGTCTCAATTCGTCTCTTCGGACGCAGTTCTGGTCTCTAAATGTTGTGAATACTGGAGGTTCGCTGTGATAAATAAAGAATGGGCCCATTTGTGTCGCGAATCAAGTAAACTAACTTTAAATTCCTGTTAAATTAGCAGAAAATCCAACTATTGGCATATTCTTTTGTACCACAAATTTGCAATTTAAAAATATGCAGCTTTGGTGTCTAGCTGCTATGCTACTTGACTCGCTATTGACTAGCGTTCAAATCAGCCAATCAGCAACAACCTTCCTTGTTGCTGATTGGCTGAATCCCATTAGTGAACATCAGGAAGGCTGTGCATGTCGGCTTCTGCAGCAGAGCTGAAGCCGTTTCCATTGAGTGCATTAATGCATCTTCAGGTAAATTCAGTGATCTACTAAAATAGGCATCTTTAGGTGTTGTGTCATCTGGGTGTCGGGTTGTATGGTTGTTATTTTTGCAGTAGTTATTTTTGGGTGGTTGCAGTCGGTGTGGTAATGAAGCTGGTGCAGCTGTGGTTGAAGTCAGTGCAGCTTGGTGGCCGATGGGGACTGATTGGTTGGTTATAGTTGATATCATTTGAGTCTTTTGTGGGTTTTTTAGACAACATGGATACAATTCCAGCTGATCAGATTTGGAAATAACCAACAAAATATTCAAAACAAAACCAAAATTAACTTACAGTTTCCAACGGTGACAGCAACACATCGGAGTTCAGAGTGGTAGGTATTATAGTTGTAACTGTGGAAATAAACCAATACAGAAGATTAAATCACATGTTCAGATTTTGCCTCAACAGGTCCTAAAAGAGACGAACCATGAATTTGTTTCTGACCATTTCCAAGATGTGGTTATGAAAAGAGTACATTAAAACACACTGTCCAGACGTGGCTATTTCTGATCATTTTAAATATTAGTATTTTTGAACCAAAGCATTTAGCACCAGTCAAAGCTGGTAAGATTAAACAAAGCATAAAAATAAGACCACAAAGCAAAGCACACAGAAACAAATTAAGAATTTAATTCAAAACACAATAAAATGATGCAGTTAAAAAGATAAAATCAATCAGTGAAGAAAAGTGGTGTTAGGTTCTGGACTCTACAGGACTCAGTCTTATAATGTCTTATAATCATTAACCTGTTCATCCACAATTCAGTCTTTAAGTATGCTGCCATCAGACTGATGCTTCTCAAAGCAACAGTTTGCTTAGTTTAAATAGTTTTTCCAGGTTTAAAATGTTAATTTATTCATTGTTTCTGAAATGGAGTCTCTTATTTGTCTTAACTGAGAAATACCTCTAAAAATTTAGCTTAAATTCACATGAATCTGGTTGGTGATCACTTAACTGTTGCTGTTTAAACATGTTCAGATTTTTTCTGTCCATTTTGAAGTTGTGCGACGTCCATCCAACATTAAAGCAGCACTAACCTCGTCTCGACAACAAAGCAGATGGGGTGGCTCTGTCCACTTTCTGCTGCGGTTGGTGTCCAGCTCAGGGTGAAGCTTCCTGATCCGGATGAACTCTTAGATACATTGTGAGGCCCGCTGAACAGCAGTCCAGTAACGCTTTAACAGGAAACAGATACTCCCGTCATCATGCAAATATCAGTCGCACGTGAAAATGGCTTGCAAACAGCTGCGCAATTATACAATCATGCATCTTTGAAAAGCAGAAGTGGAGCCTTCTGCACAACCAGCAAGAATGCAGCAAGAGGTTTATGGATGGTGAGTCAACAATAAAACATTTGTCTTTTCCAGCAGCCATTGTACAGCACATACAGCAGTAAAACCAGCTTACAACAAAAGCTTGAGCTCCGCTTGGGTTGCTAGGTGACAGGTAGTGCCTGCTGATTCATGATGTTACATTCCTGAGGTTTTTGAAATGGCTCATTTTCCAGATACCAAAAAAAAACAAACTTATTGCCAAAAAACAGCTAATTGGGTTTTTTTAAGTGCTTGATCTGTTTTCAGAAGCAGTTGAGACTCAAAAACGAGCAAAATGTGTGTTAAAATGTGTTTGAAAAAAAGCATCAAATAAATGTATTTTCTGTTCCCATGTTTATATCTTGTGTTTTTATTGTTTATGTTTGTCAGGAATTTGCCATTCAAATTTGCTGAAGTTATGCATCTCTGCAGCAAAGGTCAAAATGTGAAACCTGGGATATGGTTCCCTCACTTACGTGGAATGAGTTGCTTCTGCTCTGATGTTGATTTCCAGCACCTTATTGACTTGGATGAATTTCTGAGCTCTGTTGTCTGGGGTGGGAGGCAGAAATCTGGCCACATAGGAACCTTCTGCACAGGACGGCACCTCAGGAATCACTGAGGAGTTTTAGCAGGAAACATGAAGTCAATTAGTGCAGCAGATAAAATAATACTTTAAAATAATCTTTCAAATGGTGATAAAAGCACCAAATTTTCCATTGATACTCATTAGATCCCAGAGGGCCATCATTTTCAAGATGGCTGCCACATAGGGTATATAATTGTTACATTTTGTTATAAATATGCACAGACTGGCCCAATATAGAGGATTCTGGAATCAAACTACATATTTTTGACCATTTGAAAACCAAATCTGGGACTCTAAAGTCTCTCAGCATTTATGAGGTTCAACAGTTTGACTCCAATTTTTCTGAATATCTTGGTGCAGAATGAAAATTCATGCTATTTTTGTGTTTATTTAGACAAACATCTGCAATGCACAGAGAGAATTTAGGTAATTAAAGATCAGAAATTGACCTTTTTAAAATCAACGAAGGCCTTTCGTGGCTGTAGAAGAAGATGATCTAAATGTGGGGTTGTACCTTTCAAGGCAAACTGTAAAGGTATCTTGCTGATGGCGTCGCTGGTAGTTTTCACTTCCTGTGAGCCGCCGGTTTCAGTCAGAGTGATGGTCTGCCTGGGAAAATCTTCTACCACCAGCTGGACTGCGTAACGCAGCTCAGAACTGGTGTTGCTTACAGAGGAGCTGAATGTCAGAGAACACGACTGCAAAAAGACAGAAAAGAGACCAAAATATTCAAAATGACAGAAAGTTAAATACTGGATTTGATTTACATCCACACTTATAAATTACTTATGCTGATTATTTCTAGATTCAAATCTGACTGCAGAAGCAGAACTGAAATAAAACTAGAGATGGTAGAAGTAGATTTAGCACAATTAATGACAACCTAACAATATACAGCTATGCTAAATATAATATTTAGATGAGAAAACCAGGTTTAATGACAGCAGTAAAACATTTCAGCGACTGCATAAATTAGAAATTGACAAACATATTTTGTGACTTTCTTGATCAATGAAATCAAGACAAATGATAAATTACACAAACATTTCCTACTTACTGAGGACACATTGAGGACCGGCGGGGGGTCACAGGGGTTGCACTCTGAATCTGTTGCGTTTCCATATCTGCATTTAACCTCGTCTCCGTCAGGGTCAAAGGCCAACAAGTTAATGGTTCTTGGGCAGTTTACAGGAACTCTGAAGGAACATAACGGAGGATTACAGCCATAGTTGAACGATGGTCAGAGGGTATGAAGAGTCGCATTTAACTAAATTCAATAAAACGTTGAAGTTTGCAATTTGAAGTCGACTTAATTAAAACATGGCAAAGATGCTAATGCTAACAGAAGTACCTTAAAGCAGGGAGGATGGTGGTCTGTGGTGATGTGTTGGGTTTGCCGATGTCGGACCGGTTCCTCAGTTCAACAGCAGCCACAGCTCTCCAGTTTACAATCCTGTTTAAAATGTTGTTTATCCACGCTCCGCCATCCAATCTGCAGTGGGAGTTTACGTAGAAGTACTCAAACTTTACAAATGATTTGATGTAATGTATGTTTCCACATTCGTGAGGCCCAACAAGGAAAGGTGTATTTGTATTTCCAGGAGCTGCTAAACCAGAGACATAAAGTTACTTTCGCCGGTTCACTTTTAATTGATGCGCGTTGGAGATGTGGCTGCGCTCTCGTGGGTCCGGTCCAGTGAAACGGTGTGCGTACCCTGCGATAATATCCTGCAGGCACTCCTGGAGTACTCTGTACTACAAATGTGTGTAAATTAATTAATGGATAAAAAAAGTTCAGCAGCCTGATGGCTGAAGAGTAGAAACTGTCCCTCAGCCTGGTGGTTTTGCTCTGGATGCTCCTCAGCCTCCTGCCTGAGGGGAGCAGCTGGAACAGCCTGTGCAGGACAGGTGGAGTCGTTCATGGTGAGGAGCCTCCTCCTGCATCGTGCTGCGTAGAGGTCCGAGGTGGAGGAAAGGCTGGAACCCACAGTCCTCTAAGCAGCAGTGCAGCTACCGTGCCACAAGGTGAGCCAGGTGCAGAGAATGTTCTCCACCACATAGAGATAGAAGCTCCATATTTGTATTGTATTTAATCAAGTCTAGAGAACCACAAAGTGCTTCACACTACATTCAGTCAGCCATTCATGTAAACATTCAGTCTGATGGTGGGAAGCCAGTGAAGTGATAGCTGACAAACTCCTACCACCTCTGCCCTTTAGGTATTTCAGCTTCCCAGGTTGTATTTTATTTAGAATATTTTAGAAAAGCTCTATGTTGTATTTCTTCAAATTATTTGGACTTGCGTCCCTTAGAACAGGTGAATCCACGATATACAGTGTATATCATGACATTTAAAGTCTAAAATGCAAGTTATACAGGTAAGTTCAACACTAAGCCAGTCAACTGTCATTTTAAATGGTCAGACTACATTTGGTGAGTCATTAAATGGACTCACTTAGTCTGAAATCCAGTGTTGTTGGGAAGCTGATGAGTTATGACTCCTTCTGTCTGACACCATTCACCGCTGACTTCCTCCACTTTGGTTAATGGAAGCATCCGAGTCCAAGACCCACAGTTGCCTTCGCAGTTCCAGGTGACACTCTGTGAGCACTCAACAAAATTCTGCTTGTAGCGAAGGATCACCTGTGAATTACAAAGACGTTAAGCAGCATTAAAGGCAGCCGTAAGTTACAAACAGAGCCCACTTACTGATACAGATCCGTTAGTTTGAGTTTCTCCTGGGTAGTAAGTCATCATAGTGCCAAGAAAATGTGAAGCTTGTGAACCGCTGACCAGCAGTGACAGCACCAAGAGAAACATGGTGGCAGAGTGAGCGTCTCTACACGAACATTGAGAAACAAACTAGTCCGGCGAATTTAGAAATCCAGTGAGCATTTACATAGTGATCCAGGAAGCTGCTATCCACGAGGAAATGTTCCACAAGGGATTGTTGTTGAAAAATTCAAAGTGGAGAAAATTTGGTGAACACGGAAGGGGAATCAACAGACTTCCTGGCAAACCTGTAATGAATGAATCTCATGTAGTTTGATATGGTCAGGTTGGACGGGTTTCACGGCAGCCATTTTTAGGTCTTTCATGGGAAGTTTTCTTGAATAATTATAATCTGCATTTGCCTAAAGTTGTACAACGCTCTGCACAAAACAGTCAACAAGTTACTTCCACAGAAAAACATCCCTGCAGAACAAACATCCCATCTTTATGCTTTACAGCAGAAGCTTAATGAAGCTTAAAGAGCTTTGTGTAATATTAACAAACCCAATATTAGACTTTTCCACTAGACTTCCTCCACAGTCGTTACAGTGACGAGCTGGTTCAGCAGTTTTCACTTTGTTTTTAATAATCAGCCGGCACTTAAATGTCATTATATGACAATAACTACTTCAATGTGCTTTCATAAAAACTGATAAAAACAAAAGAATTATCAAGAGACGAAACTTAAGCATGAACAAAGAGTGAAGAATACAAAACTATCTCAGGATCAAAACAGGTGTCATTTATCAGGCAGGTTTTCATGAGTCATTACAAAAATTCATGTGAAAACATGAATGAGACGTAACTTTCTCAAAATAAACACGATTAAACCAGTCATTCATTGTCAAATATTAAAATTGCTTAAGTTCAGTACTGTTGTTCAGGCATTCAACACATCATTCACAAAACTCCAAACTACATTTTTCTTAGTTTTGAAGTTTTTATTTTCAGGTTAAGTTAAGAAACAATAAACTTCTCCATAAATTTACAGATGACATTTCTGGAATGAACAGAGTTTAAATACAGAACCTGTGAAGAAAATAAAGAAATGAAGGAGATTTTTTTAAAAGGATGGAAAGAACAAGGAAAGGATTTTGGAAAAGCAGGAGAGTTCAGACACAACTAGCTAGCAGAAGCTACAAGCTACAACTAGCAAGTAGCGATTAGCGTCTAGCATCTATAATAGTTTATAGTTTGAAGCTACTAGCTAGATGCAACTATCAGCTACTAAATAGTGGTAGACAGTAGCTTCTACTAGCTACTAGCTTATAGTTCCAACTAGTAGCTAGTTGGTACGGGCATCAAATAAGCACTAGATTCAAACAACCTACTAGTTACTACTAGCTAGTAGTTTCTGTACCAATTAGTGCAGAAGCCAGGAAACAAGAAAAGACAGTAAGGAGGAGATGTGGACGACACAGAAGGAGAAAGGAATGAAGGACAGAAAATAGGATGCATAGAAGAAAGAGAAAAACAAGAAAGATGACAATGGAAGGAAGAAAAGACAGAAATTAGGGTACAGGGAGGGAAAGGAAGGAAAAAATAAACAAACAGCAGAACCAAAAACAAGAGAGGAAGGAAGGTCACAAAAAAACAAAGAAATAAGGGAGTAAGGCAAGAAGAAAGAAGGACATCACATTTACAAAAAAGGGATAAAAAATGTTCATTATCCAAAGACTTTTCCACATTTTCCCAGAACGGAAAGGAACTACGTTTGTTTCTTCTTTTTTTCCCACTTAAACTTTAGAATACGTCTGTCAGTGTTGGCATCTAAAACTAAAGAAAGCATAAAAAAATCTAAAAGAAAAAAGATTTAAAAAATGTTCTCAACTGACTGGTAGCATCATGGTGAACGATGAACACATGAAATGGGTGAAAGTCTCTGGTTTCTCTTCTTATAGAAAAATTAAGTGCAGTTGTGAAATGATCAGTCGGAAGAAAGATTCGTGGACACTTGGAGTCGCCGTTCATGAAGTTTTCCGTTTTAGCTTCTGGTAATGTTTCTGAGAGAGAAGAAAACAGAAAATGGGAAACTAAGAATGAGCCAATAATTAGTTTTATAGGTGTTTTTTTTTTTATGTGATTGTGCGTACCTGCAGGTTGTCGTAATGTTTCTGGCTGCTACAGTGGATTTTCTTGGCGGTGCTTTCATTCAAATAAAAAATGGAGCACAAGTTACAGAAAAATCCAGACTTGGGGACCACGAATTCCTCACCTGGAAACAAACAGGGGGGAAAAACATGACTATGAATTTCAATCGAATGAATTTCAATCTCTCTTTCTTTTATTGTTTCTCTAAATGTGTGAGTTTGTCACCCAGAGGATTGCTGGGGTTAAATGGCGGCAGCTGGAAGTCCACAGGAACACCTGGAGACTGAGAACGGGATCGCTTCGCTTCGGGTTTGGTGAGATCTTTCTCCTGTTTATCAACAACTGAAGAAGAACGAAAACATCTTACAACTTTTCCTCGTTCGCTAAGAATTCAAATTAACTACTTTGCAAATAAATCTGTGCTAAAGTCCTTCCATTTCTTGAGTTTTCTGATTTTAGACATAATGAATAAACACCACAGCTAGAATATCCAAATCACAGTTAAACTTAACCGTTCTACAACCTTGTGGCTGAAAAAATCCATGAAGCCATTAATTCACTTTACTCAAATATTTTTTTTCCAACTAGTTTGGTTCAAGTTTTGTCTCAAGCGAACATTAATCCAAATTTTAATGAACATGTCGTAAATTCTGGCTTGGATTCTAAAAATTATCGTCACAGCTGAGAAAAGAAGCCAATGATCCCCACTGATGATTTCTGAATACCAACATCCAGTGTGGGCTAACGGCCTGCAGAGCCATCATTGCTTCATAACTACATAAACAAACCTGTGTTGTCGTCATGTTTACGTTTAGAAGACTTTGAAGTTTGTACGTTTTCCTCCTTTTCTTCTTTCTTGTCATCTGAAGTCGACAAATTCTAAAATGAAACATTAACGGAGTTAAAAACGATCATCTGAGCTGTTTAGTTTTATTTTGTTTACTGAATCAAAACTTTAATATGTTTGCACCTTTAGACGGCCCACTGATTGGTCCCGAGTTCCCTGCTTTTCCCGTCGATCCTCGTCTGCCTCTTTAGGAGCAACAACCTCCTGAGTTTCTTCCTCTGCGATCTCTCTGTTGTAAGTCGCAGCAGCCGACGCGTCTTTCCCTCCTCTCTCAGGTAGATTCACTGACTCATCAGTAGCTCCTTCCATCGACTCTTTCCTCTTCTCTTCTTTCCTAAGGTCTATTTTCGACGTACTCCTCTGTTTCTCTGCAGGTTGATCCTCTCTAGCGGCCCCTGCTTCATCATCCTCCTCTCCAATAGGTCGCCGTGGATCTTTTATCTGTGAGGAAACTGTATCGTCATTTGCAGCCATTTCAATTTTTGTCTGACTTTCTTTCTGCAGGCTGGATTCTACCGTCATGTTTTTTTCTTGATCTTCTTCTAGAGAATCTACAATCTGATAAACAGGCTCTTCTTTTTCTTCCTCAGTTTGTTTTATACTAGTTTTACTGTCTTTATTTGGTCTTCCCCTTCTTGGTTTCTGTGTAGTTGGTTGGTCATACTCAACATGGTCCAGTTCCTGATGAGTAGCGTCCGCCTCCCCAGGGTCACTCGTCTTTGTTGGTGCACTTTCCTTTAGAGGAACATCTTTTTTTGGAGTTTTCCGTTTTTCCTTAGAATCTCTGACTGGTGTGCATCTTCTTCTTGTGGGGGTATTGTCTTCCTTCGTCTTAGTATTTTCTTCAGCTTTCTTTGCTGTGTTTTCTCTTCTTCTAGTCGATCTCGTCACCACTGGTTTTTCACTGGGACTTTCCTCTTCCACAGAGTCTAAAACTGTGAACACTTCCTCTTCTTTGCTGTCAGATTTCTTAGTTTCTTCTACAGGAGGTGATGTCTTCTCATCTTTTCTGTTTCCTCTGGGTGTTCGTCTCCTACTACAACTCCCTGTGGTTGAGGGCTCTTGAAGTGAATCGTCTTCAATGGAGTCCACAACTTCATAGACCATTTCCTCGAAATCCTCAAGACTCTGTTCTTTTTCTATCTTGCTGTCCTTTCTTCGTACTGCAGGCTTTGTTTTGTCCTGTTGCTTTGGTAATTTTTCTTTTTCACCTTTAGATGTCTTGCTTTTTGACTCACCTTGTCCAGTTGGTTTGGGATCTCCAGAGACGATTTTACTGTCTTTCGTTGCTCGTTCTGATTCCGTCTCAGTTTTGTCGGGTTGATCGTCCAATGAATCTATGACCTTGTAAGTCTCTTCATCTGTGGGTTCACCCTCTGCTTTAGACAAAAAGTCAGTGGGAACTACCAGTTTCTGGTCTTTCAAAGTGTCTTTGCTGCCATTGTGGTCTTTGTTAGAGGTCTGACCAACCTCTTTGGAGGTTTCACAGACTCTCTCTGATAAAAGGATGTCATCTTTTTGTTTTACACCACTGATATTTGGAGTCTGGTTGGTTTCTTCACTCATCACTTGGTTTTTATCAGATGATCCGACAGAACTCTGGGCTTCTTTAGCCTCATCATTTTCAGAAACCTGCATCCTTGTGGGAACTTCTTCTCCATTATCAGCTGTGGCAGCCTGATCTTTAAGTGCACCGTCCTGCAGCTTGGTGGACTCATCTACTTCCATTTCCTGGCATTCATCTGATGGGCCGTTGTCATCATCAGCTCCCTGATGAGTGAGATGGTCCTGCTCAGGTCCAGATATTTGGATTTCAGTTCTTCTGTCTTGATTGTCATCCTTGTTTTTCTGTTCATCAGATTTTTCATTAATTGAATTAAGAACTTGTTTATTCTCATTGCCCATCGTCTCCTGTGTGCCATTTTTCTTATCCTTTGCTTGGGTTTTCTTCCTCTCGTTGATGGATTCATTCTTTTTTGCGGAACAGCTCTCTGCTGACACATGGTGGTCAGACCTTGCCACTGCACCCTGTGTAGGTTTTGCATCCTTTTTATGCACCGACTGAGTTTTTACAGATGATTTAGTGGCAGCTGCTGGTGAACGGACACTTCCACCTGCGGATGAGGGTTTTGATGACCGAACGGGAGGCTTACTCTGGTTTGACTGAGATTTCTGACCAGAGGAAGGTGGAGTTTTCCCAAACTTTGAAAGTGAGGAGGAACTTTTAGTTCCCCTGGCAGACGTAGTTTTGGTTTCAGATTTCTTGGACTCATGGAGGCTTTTTTGCTTGTTTGCTGATGACGAAGTGGATCGAGAGGATGAGTTGCCTTTTGAAGACTTGGATGAGGAAGAGGCCGACTTTGTTGACGTCTTTCTGGAAGCTGAGCTCTGCTTGTCTTTTGTCTCTCTGGATGTTGGCTTAGGTGAGAAAGAGTGATCTTCTACAACCATGTCTTCAACGTCTTCATTAATTTCATCAACTGTTACAAAATCTCCAGAGTAAAAGTCAAGCTCATCAAATTCTCCTAAAGAATGTATAGTTTTGTCCTGGGTGGAGATAAAATGGCAGACTTTAAAACTATTTATGTCAATTTTGTAACCAAAATGCAAGTAAGATATTGTTCTCATGTACAAAACAGACTAAAAAGGGGAGAAAAGTAATTACATTTACTTTTGTGTGTGGTGGGTTTTTCTGTTTTGCATCCTCAGGAGTCGTCTTGCTCTGCAAAACAAAAATAAAACAGTTTAATAATTTTCCCTGATTAAAAAGCAACTTAACTGAGTTTAACAGTTGAGCTCTGAGTAAAAGTATTTATGAACCACCTTCAACACTTGATCGAGAATCGAGACTTATTTAGAAAGTCTAAATAAAGCCACCATTACCTCTTTGTTCCTGTTTTCAGTTGTGGCTCTTTCAGTCAGTCTGTTCTTGTTCATTGCTGCTGTTAAAGTCTTGAAGCTGTTATCATCCACATGGGGAAGTTCAGCAGCATTTTTACCCGGATCACTGACAGATGTTATGGTGGAGGATTCAGCAGAAGCTTTTGCAGATGTTTGAGAAACTGAAGAACAAAAAAAACACATAAGATTTTCAAGGACCTGACTGAGCCCGATTCACACAGAATATCACAACACACCAAAGCAATTCTTTTTTGTTTTTTTAGTAGAAACTAACCTTGCTGTGTATCTGTCTTCCTTAGAGACCATTTCTGCTTTTCCTCAGCTTCAGTTTTGGTTTTCCGATCTTCCACAGAAGTTGCAGTACTTTTCTGCTTCTCTGATGAGGCTTTCACAGATTTCTCTTCAGATTTCACAGGTTTTTCTTTAAATTTAGCTTCAGATCTCATAGGTTTCTCTTCAGCCTTTGCAGATTTCTCTTCAGCCTTTGCAGATTTCTCTTCAGCCTTTGCAGATTTCTCTTCAGACTTTGCAGATTTCTCTTCAGACTTTGCAGATTTCTCTTCAGNCTTTGCAGATTTCTCTTCAGACTTTGCAGATCTCTTTTCAGCTTTGACGGTGGTTTTTGGTTTAGAAGTTGATGTTTTTCCTGCTACGGTTTTGTTAGGCTGCTTTCTGACCTGTGATGCCTTATTTGGTGCAGATTTTACACCGTCTCTCACAAGTTTTGAGTTTGTCACCGGTTTTTTAGCCTTATCAGCAGGGGGTCTCTTTCCTGCAATCTTGGATTTTGGGACCACTGAAGCCTGATTTTTCCCTCCAACCGTCTTCCCAGTGCTTTTCGCCTTCATACTGAATTTGCTGACAGTTTTAGAGACCTTCTTTGTTGCGATGCCTTTTGCTTTGGAAACCAAGACTTTTGCTTTTGAGACAAATTTGCCTGCTGTGGTGTTTTTAGTCTCAGACGATGCAAGCTTTTTAACTTTCACAGTGACGTGGGATTTGGTAGTTTCAGAACTGGAGACACCAGATTTTCTGTGAAGAAAGTCAATAAGGAGAGGAATAGAAATGAAGCACCTTGGCAAACTGTTTTAGTTCAAATTTATTCTCATAATCTCCGTTTTTTTAAGCATTTCAAACTGGGTATCCTGAGGCATAACTTACTTCTGTGGAGCTGTCTTCTGCAGAGACTTCTTCAAAGTGGTGCCCTATAAATAAACAATATGTTGTAAGTGAGCAGTTGACGGTGTAACATTAGTTTAGGTCCAGACAAAGTGAAGTACCAGTGGTCTGTCAACAGAGATGGGCAATCCCTTCACGTTGCATCTCGTCAAGCACTGCAGTTTTTTTGCATCCTCTGCTTTCTCAAAAATCACACGCGCCTAGAGGAGAAAACAACTAAACAAAATGTACAGCCACAGCAAGGTGCATGGATGTTCTGGAGTGGCCCAGTCAAAGCCCAGACCTCACAGGTAGAGAATGAGCTTGAGCATCACTCCGTAGTGGAACTACAACCAAAAAGGCATCTAAATAAATATTGACTTGAGGGGAATGAATCTGTCATTTTAGGTTACCGTATTTTCCGCACTATAAGGCACACCGGATTATAAGGCGCATAGAATAGACGCTGCAGTAGAGGCTGGAGTTACGTTATGCATCCACTAGATGGAGCTGCACTAAAGTGAATATCAACAAAACAGTCCGACTCAAGGAGAGCCTTCCGCGACTGGGCCGGGCATGGCCGGACAATGGTCACCCTTCTCGGTTCGCACACAGCATGTTCGTGGAGAACGCGGTGCTAAATGACCTGCAGACGACCTGATTCTAGACGTCGGTAGGTAGATAGGTCAGTCAGACTTTATTAATAGATTACAAACCAGCGTTCTGACAACTATCCCAGCATGCACCGCGCGCTTCTTCTTCTAGGGGCGAAAATGAAGCCGGCGGCTGCTTAACGTAATTGCTAGACCTGTTGTGGCTCAATATTGGTCCATATATAAGGCGCACTGGATTATAAGGCGCACTGTCAGCTTTTGAGGAAATTGAAGGTTTTTAGGTGCGCCTTATAGTGCGGAAAATACGGTAAATATTTTTGTCATTTTGTAAAAATATGTTTTCACTTTAAGAAGGGATTTCTATAAGTTGTTTTTTGTCAAACATACTTATTTTGTTGATCCCAATTGATTTTTCAAAGCAAAATAAATAAAAACCATACTTTTTATAGGCAGAGTATAACAAAATATGCAGATATACAGTATATAAAGGAGGAAAGGAAATACCTACCTTCTTTGTTAATCTGTACATAACTAGCGATTTTACTTTTCCAAATTTCTCCAAGGATTCGACCATGTCGGTGTGCGAAAGAGAAGTAAAAACACCAGAGAAATTCACCATGCAGGGAGTCATGGATCTACCAGGCTGACCCAGGAGAAGATAAACAAATAAAATAAATTAATAAACTGCTTAACAGATAAAAATAGCAGCCATATTGGCTAAATGAAACCAACCGCAGGCTTTGTTGAAGAGCTTGTCCCGCTCTTTGGGCGGCTGGACGTGGCCTTGGATGATTTATGGGAAGAAGTCGTCTTCTCCGTCTTTGAGGACGACGAGGCAGCGGAGGATTTTAAATTCACCAGCTCAGCCAGTAAAACGGGAGCCAGAGTTTTAACCATGGCCTCCAGGTCAGACTGTTTGGACAAAGTCTGAACAGCTGGAAAACAAAAAGGCATTTTGTCAACTAAAAGTTAAAGAGTTTACCAACTTCTTTAAATGCTAAAGATTAAAACTCTTTGATATTCAAACCTTTTTTTCCCAGGATTCTTTTAGCCAGCCTGTCGGCACTTCTGGACCTCCTATGCCCTGACACTGATCTCTCTCCTGATGACCGCCTTTCATGGCTTCTCCTCGGTGACGAGCGTTTCTCGTAGCTTCTTCTTGGAGACGATCGGCGCTCGTAGCTTCTCCTCGGCGACGACCGCTTGGCTTCCCTCCTCTTGGGAGAGGACAGTCTGTCGTAACTTCTTGAACGTGAGCGGTAGCGTGACAAAGTTTGGCGATCATAAGAATCAGAGCGGGGCCTAAAAGGAGGAATTAAAACAGTTTAATACCATAAAATTCTCTTTGCATTTTGAAAAGAAGTTTTTTTCCACACCTGTGAGTGTGTTTGGAGGCATGCGGCGACCGTGATCTGCTACTCCGTCCCCCTCTTCTACTTTCAGAGCCATGATGGTGGAGCGGACTCTGAGATCTTGCAGGACTAAATCTTTTGTCCCGTTTTTCCTTTCTGTCCTCTGACCCACGTCGGCGGTGAGGAGCGGGCAAACGCGATACGTTCTTTTGAAACGATGTCTGTCGGCGGTTCTGCAAATTATGGCCACGAGTTGCGTGTTTAGGATGGGAATCTAAAGCCGAAGCACTAAAAAGAAAAAAAAAGATTAAAGTGCAGTTAAAGCAAAACCTTGGAAACAGCACGATAAGACGACATAAAAATAAACCTACCACATTGAACTCTTTGCAAAAGTGCAAAGAGTTACGCATCAGACAGCGTCAGCTGCGGCAGTAAAGTTGTAAAAGATTACATCTTTCTTTAGGATAATATTGACCTCTTAAGATCAAAGTGTTGTGGTCCAAACTTTGGTCTTTTGACATCCGAAAACAATTTATCTTCAAACATATTTAGTTCTTTGTCCTGACAGATCTATGGTGAATTTCGTCCACAGTGAGTCTTCTGGACAAACACTTACCTGATGATACAATGATTTCAATAATTCATGTCCACAAATGTCAACAAAGTATAAAATAAGTAAAATCTACCTTGATCACGAACATGAAGACTCACTCTGGATAAAACAGATTTGTTTGATCTGTTATGATAAATTTTACTATGTTTGTTATGTTTTCAGATGTTTTGACTAAATTAATGTTAAGATGTCATAATGAAAGGTATGACAGCTTCCTTTGGTTGGGGTGTTTCATGTAAAAGAGGTTTTTTTGTTTGATTGGTATACTTTGTTTATTATACTTTTGTTGAATTATTTTTAATTTTGACATTAAATGTATACACACCATAGTTTTGATTGTTGAAAAACTAAGTGTGTTTTTATGCCACAAATAAAGTTCTTTTGTTTTAAAATTATGGTCTCAGTTTGGTCCGTCGTGCCATCGGATAAAAGGTCTTTCCAATCCAAGCTAACAGTCGATCTCTTTCCCTTCACTTCCCCTCCAACAACACAAACAGCAACATGCAAATATACACCAATATTAATTCACCATGCATCCCTAATAACCATGAATGCAGTCCAGTTGAAAGGCCAGAGTTACCTCAAGAAATCTGGAGTCCTCCCATCCCACTCAGGGTATCTGTGGAAAATTAAACATACCAATTCAAATAAAAACTTCTGGGATTTGTTTGTGGACAATAACAGGGAAAAAAACAACCCTGCAGAAGAACAATGGATGTGATCCAACATATAACATCACGCTTCCGATCGAGTCGTTTTTAAAATGGACCATAAGAGATGAAACACGACTGGCTGGAGTTTGCACACCAATCCAGGAGCGATATGCATTGCACAACAATGCATTTTCCTTGACACCGATTGGCTGTTGGCCTTACAAGTGGATTTTCTGCAGTGCCAAGATGGCTTCCTCTATATTATATAGGGTATTTTTGGGGATTGATTTGGCAGTTATAATCTATTTTAGAGGAGATCTCAAGCATTTGCAGATTTTTATCTATTCACAGGTGGCTGTGGTCCCTAACCGAAACGAATACCAGGAGTCCACTGCTCTTGTTCTTGGTGTCTGTTTTGAACTTGTATCCGACCAAATATCCGACTTATATCAGACCACAATGAATTATTTATCTAAGAAGTTAGGTTTTCCCAAATTTAGTGTTTTACCACCTTGTAGGCAGATATAGTAAAACAGAGACTGTACTGGCTGCTGAAAGTCATGATCTGCCTGTATTATTTGATCTGGTCTGAGAGTAGAGCTTGAACATCTCCAGGATAGAGAATGCTAGTCAAACCATTTTTTTAAAAATTCAAAGACTCACGTTTATGACAGACAATAACTTTTTAGACAATGTCATCATCATTGGATGGCCTTCTAAAATATGTCAGAACCACACTGACATATTTTAGAAACCAAATTATTGACTTGAAAGAGTAAAGAAACATGTTAACATCTGGCTAGCACTTCAACAAACATCAATAATAAGACATGAGTTATGTTAACTCGGACATAGCCTGAAAGACAAAATATCATCCAAACATTATAGTAGGGTTCTTGACCCAGCTGATCCTATCTTACAACACCCAAAAGTTCATTGTGGAGATTGTCAAGCAAGACAAAAAGAAATTAAAAAGATCAGACTAACCTGTCCCTTAGTAGTGTGGTGTTCCCAAGATGAAGACCAGTATTCTGGTGGGAGAGCCAGTCCTAATCACAACAAACAAATGTTTTAAACACCATACTTGTTAGCATATCGTAAAGCAGCGTTTCTCAATACCGCGCATCAGGGATCACTGCCCTGAATATTTTAGATGTGCCACCGGATTTGAGTGATTGCATGACCTCCTCTGCATGTCATCACCCACCTGTTCAAGTCAGGTGTGTGGCACAAGGGAAATACCTAAAACATGCAGCTCAATGGTCCTTGACGACCAGAAATGAGAAGTACTGCCCTAAAGTAAGTCGGTGAAACCTTTAAAAAGAAATGTTCACACATCTCTGGAATCTCAAACGTTTCGCTTAATGTCAAAACATTAAGCAACAAATGAACTAAACAGCTGTTTGCAATAAAAGAAAAAGAAATGCTAGCAAAATTCTGAAGGACCCATAACCTACAAAACCTAAACATAATCATATTACATTTGATCTTGAACACAACAATTTACAAATCTTGGTTAAAATAATGTCTTCAACATTTTCCCAAAGTCAGCAAAAGCTTGATAAACTCCTTAAGGGGTTTGGGCAACTCCGGTGTCCATCTTTGGTCTTCATCAGAATTTGAGGTTCCTGAAGGGTCATCTGGAAGGTGGTCCGCATCATGTCAGGACAAAAACATTCCAAGAGGGGAAATTATAGCTGAAGAAAGAGATGGCTCTGGGCCAGAAGGGGCGGGGGAAGCATTCCATCCATCGTCCATAGCCATTGGCCCTGGAATGGCGGCGAGTGCTTCTCTCCAACAGACACTGGGCGAAAGGCTTGCAAACCGCATGTCGATCACAGGGCAACACAGAGATACACTGGAAAAACATTCATAGACACACTCATAACTAAGGGCAATTTAGAGAGACCAATTAACATTAGCAACTTTTTGGACCGTGGGAAACCTGGAGAGAACACACACATGCACAAGGAAAAGATGCTAAGTCCATGCAGAAAGACCCGAGGCCGGGATTTAAACACAGGGCTTTCTTGCTGCAAGGCTCAGCAATATTTATATTTCAAAAATACAAACTTTAAATGAAACAAAAAGTTTTGTTTTAAAAATATGTCCTCTTCACTCCGACATCAGGAGTTATAAATGGTTCCAACGAAAATGTATCCTCTTACCTCCTTCGGCAATAAACTCAAACATCTGGTCAAGTCCCAATGATCTGTCGGCTATTCCAGATTGTTTTTGTTCATGTCTATAAAGCCGCTCGTTTCCATTTTCGTCAGCTGAATCACAGCTTGGTTCCACATCCTTTCATATGCAGTTTCGAAACAATCATGGCTAATCCAGTAATATCCATGATATCCTAAATAAATCTCTATAGGTCCAATTAAAAAGGGATTTTCTGATGAGTGTCAGTTCATCAAATTACTTCAAAATCACAAAGTTCAACAACTTTGAATTACAGAATAGTTCAGAACCATCAAAGGTAGAAACATTTTGGTACACAACCCTAAGTTTTGAATGCATTATTGTTAGAAGTCTAGGTTAAACAATAATCTACGCCTTTCCTTAAAATAAGCTTCTCATTATGTCAAACAAAAAATCATCACGAATATGTCCAACACACACCAACCATATCCTACTTGCTATGGGAGAAATCTGCAACCATCCACTCACCTTCAAATTGGTACATTGTTTAATACAAAGAGAACAGGTATGAGGAAATAGTCTTGGTGTTGCTGCAGAGCAGTCTTCCATAAGGGCTAGCGGCGGCAGATGCTTTGGCGGCCCAGCACAAGTCATGGCATTCATCTTGCTTGGCCCTGGATTAGGTGGAGCAGGATGCATGTGTTGTAGAAATGGTGGTGGCTTCGTCACAGGCTGTGGAGGTCCCTGGTGCCTCTGTAGCTGTTGCTTCAGTCCACCCTTGGTTTTATTCTTCATCTCCAAATCAGGAGCTTTTGAGGCTTGCCTTGTAGATTTGCGCTGATTGTCATCATGACTCTGGACATTGCTGCCAATAAGCACGAGTCCAGGGCGCCCAGGATGAACTCCGCGAATCAAATTCGAGGGTGGTTTGGACAGCTGGGTTTCAGAGGCTGCCTGGTGAGCTGGTCCTGGGTTCTTGGATGGAACTTCAGGCATGAGTTGTCTTAAATCTGTGTCCTTGTTCAGTTGACCAAAAGAGGACAACTCTGATTTTGAGGAATGTCCATAGTCAATCACTTTGCTTTGTTTGACAACCGTCAAAGTTACTTGATCTGGATCCAACACTGGCCCTCTGGAGGTAATCAACTCGTCCATTTCACCCATACTCCTCATGGGTTGAGCTTCATCGTAGGATGTTGAGTGAACTGAAGTTGGCGCTCTCGTCTCCTTCTCCAGTCGGATTTGCCGTAAGATGAAAGGCAGGTTGTCGGGGGTGATCTGGTGTTCGGGGTATGACGTTAGGCGGTGCAGGTCTTCCCTCAGAAGACCAAACTGCTGGAGGATGTCCGTGGCCGATTCTGAAGTGTATGTGGAGTGAATGGACTCCCAAGGAGGCACAGATTTGTCAGACATACAAGTGTCATAATTACCCAAACTAACAAAGGACTGATTCCCACCTTCACCACTGCCTAGGAAGGTGGGTGGAGCAGAAGGATACATTTTTGACGACTCTTCCACTGAGGCCCAGTTCAAGGAGGTGCTGTCTCTCTCGACAGTGAAGGGTATGTTCACTTGAGCAGCAGGAGGTGGCAAATATGACTGCATCCCAGTGTTTGTGGATGGAAACGTGTTTCTTTCAACATTGGTAAATTGGGTGTTTTGGCTTGCAGAATTTTGCATAGCCTCCTCCCTGGCTCTGCTGATGTTCAAGTCCAAACGTTGGTCTATGTCCTTGTCTACTGGTACCGTACTTCTCTCAGGTCTGTAGTTTATTGGCAAACTCAGAAGGGACGGGATAGGTCCTCCAGATGGTCCACAGTTGATTGCAGTAGACCCAGAAGAGCCGGAATTGGAACCAGCGCCAGGGTGAGGTGGTGGCCTCCGAGGGTTCATCTCCATTTGTCCACCTGGGTGTACATATGCTCCTTGGGGCCGCATCCTCTTACCAGGGATAAAAGGATTATACATGGGATGAGACATGGTGTCAGCAGTCTTCAGAAGGGTCTTCAGAAGGTTCAGGAGACCGATGCCCACAGCAGTCGGCGAAGGTGGTTTTGTGGCTAAGTTTGGAGCAGGTGCGTTGGGAGTTTGTCGTTCAGGTCACAGGACAGCCGCAGACCAGGACGACATTGTTCATAGATCTAGCTGACCCAACTGGAAAGATGGAGCCTGCCCTCTGGGCAGTGGCAAGCTCCCGGGAAGCCCGCCAACATGGGGGGCTTCTTCGGTGCCCAGGAGCACAACACGGGCTGCAATTCTACAAAAGCAAAGAAAAGCTGAAAAGTTTAAAGGAACAGAGAATGGGGTTAGAGACTGGGGCTAGACTTTAGCTTGGTGGATGAATGAAATCCAACAATTGGAAGTTCCCTGCCCATTAGCCAACTCTTCTGTTAGCTAGGCAGATATCTTAAGATTCAGGTGTTCATAAGTGAGAAAGAATAGAAAGCTAATGTTATTTAAAGCTATTTAAGAATGAATAGAGGAAACACTGTCACTGGAATTAATACATCCCTAGAATTTGTTTGTTTTGATTTTGTTGTATTTGCTTAAGCAACTAAAAAAAAGTCTGTTAGCCACAGGTTTTTCATTTTAGATGGCTGTATCTGTTGGAGCCTTCTGGTTTAATACAATGACCATAACTTTTATGATACAATCAGTTTTAAGAGAATAAAATTATATATTTGTCTTGACAAATCCTAAAACTCAAATGATCTGTAACAGAGCTTACTGGCTGGTAATAAGTCTAATAAAGACCTGGAGCCTAGAGTACAAAGGTTGCATTTTAAAATATGTTAATCTCAACAAACACCTGGATAAAACATTTGCTTCTCCGGCACATTTTTGAATTAATGTGAAGTAAAACAATGTGTACCATATATATTTCTGTCTGATTTTCAATATTTTGCCATTTATTTCAGACAATAGAAAGTGGAAAAAAAGACAAATATGTCAAAATTTTGCCCTTACTGAACAGTATTTTTATTCTTTATTTTGTTTTCATAATTTATCTTTGAATGAGCCTATTTGTTGTTATTGCCTGAGACGTTTCTGCTGTTGGGCAGAATAAAATATATTTTTATTCTATTCTAAATGTTTGTCTGGGCTTAAACACACATGTACCTGATTTAAAAGAGTTTCCAACAACCCGACTTTCCTGTGCGAGGACATTGTTTTTATCGTGCAAGCGAAAAAAAATCATAAGTAGAGACCATATTTATATCTATTTGTATGTTTAAAAAGGGGCTTGTCATTCCTCAGTGTGTAATTATTAGCATGTGATCTGAATGTACACAGGAATGATTTTGTGGGTGATGCTGGAAAAGAAGTATCTTTGTATTGGCTCCTGTAGATTATACACCATACATAGTGAATGTGACTGGGATCAGTATACAAAAACTAAACAAATTACATCAAAAGCAAACATTTAAGAGTTTCCCAGTTTAAGAATTCATAAATACTGATTTCTTGGTGGTTGCTACATGTTTTTTATATAAAATATAACGATAGTTTATATAAAGTAGAAGCAGGGGGAGAAGAGAGACGAGTTAGTAAGGTTACAGTCTGTATTAACTATATAATCTCCCAGTCCTTTGTGGTCTTTCTGGTCAGGGGTCAGTCAGGACAGCCAGTGTTGTGGTCAGCGAGATGATTCTTGGGGTGGAAAACAGAAAAACCCGGTATAAACTCTTACACAGCTCCATCCAAACAGTCTTCATGACAGTAGGGAGTTGCTACAGAGCTGCACGGCAAACGGGGGGAAAAGAAACCGAGGTATAATGGGGCTTTGCTAGCCCCATTTGACCTGGAAAACCGTATCTGCAGCATAAACAATTCTCACGCAAACAGTGAAATCACAGAATATAGTAAAACATGTGTTAAATAAATATCGAGACGCACCCTTAAATATGTCATATCGCAATAACATCTCATTATTTTTCATTCTGCTCCGTTAGTAGTCGATGAATGTTACAAATTCATCATTTTACATGAAGCAACGTTGATGCTAATATTTCCCTCGGCTACAGGGGAACACAACACAAACGGTCAAAATGAAACCCGAAACAACGACTTCTTATCATTCGGTATTTTTTACATTCACTTCAGTTACATACCACTCAGCAAAAGTGTGTTAAAAGTCCACTTATCACGAACTCAAACAGCTCCACGGGTCGATTAAAGACTTATTTTTAGCCTCCATTCACGTCTTTCGTTCTTTCGCATCAGTAAACGGATATGACCTTTAAGTGTTTCCGGTTTGAGAAACTTCAGTTTAAAAGCACGAAAGCGAAGAACCATTGAAGGGGTCCGCACCATTTTCACGACGGCGTATGCCGGAAAACCACCTTAAAATTCATGAGACATTTTAGCCCCAAGTACTAACTAAATCTTTAGAACTTTACATGACTTATACATATAAGCTGTAGAAAAATTGTCATTTAGTGCCTTAGGACAAAAAGCATTTCTAAACCTAATAAAAAAAAAGGTACTCGATGCAATTCTTCCAATAAAAAAAAACTGAAATTTGCATTTGTTTTGAAACTAAGCTTAAAAATGGCATTTTTAAGCTTAGTTTTTAAGCATTTAAAAGCAATATTTGATTTAGAAACGAAATTCAGATCAAATTCTTCCAATCAGATGTTGCTGTTTAAGTTTTAATTAAGGCCTTTGTGGTGAGGAACAGGAGTTCAATTTTAATATGAACAAGAAAAAATGTTCAGGTTAAAAAGTAGCAAAAAAAAAGAAGTAAAACATAAAGAAAGATGACTCATATGTGTGGTACATATACCAAAAAACCCAGTGATGTTTTCATTCATTTTTAATCATCTCAGTCATCAGAAGTCACAACAGAAAGGGATTCAAAATGACTCAGTCTTTACTCTTTCACACACAGACTAAAATTAACTTTCAAATCAGATAATTACACTTTATGAATTTCTTTACATGTGACAATACGTTTTCACTGTATTTTTTTAAATAAATGTACAGAAATGAAACAACACATTGGACCCTTGTTTAAAGAGAAAAGTCACAACATTAACAAAAGCTGAGTCTCAACTACAAAACTAAATGCAGAACAGCAGCTTCCATTAGTCAGGAACCGTTAAATAAAACTGAACTCAACTTTGCATCAAACTGATGCACTATGCTGTGACACTGAGTGACAAATGAATGTGGAAAAGTTGATGGTAACGTAACCTTTTGATTTGTAGAATAAATCTATCATTTGAACAGTCCACACTAGTAAACAGCATTTCATTTGCTGCCTGTTTTTCTTAATACTTATTGAGTCGGTAGTAACTTTTAGTTGTTTACCTTCCTAATTAAGTTAGCAGCAAACTACTCCAAAATACGTATATTTGCCACTTTTAGCTGGGGAATATATAACTTATGTATAAAGAAGGCACAAAAAACTGACGAAATACTGAAAGGTTTAAGAAAAATAAAGAAAAAAAAGTTACAGCTCAGTCCATCATGGTGCTGGAAAGCTGTGGTGGTTCCTCATGTTCCAGGAAAACAATCTGCAGTTTAAGCTGATCAGTCCGAGGGCGAGCCTTGGACATTTTGTTGAAGTCTCTGGTAATAGTTCTGAGAAAGAGGAACGGAAGACAATCAAAGACCAAGACAGATAAAGGTTTTGTGTTCTGAACTCTGAGCATGTCTGTGCGTACCTTCAGGTTGTCGTAGTGCTCCTGGCTGCTGCAGTGGACTTCCTTGGCCGTATCCTCGTTTAAGTAAAAAACAGAACACAAACTGCAGAAAAACCCAGACGTGGGATTCACAAATTCCTTACCTGGGCGGGGAAATGGAGAAAACAGGAAATGATTCCCTTCCATTTTGCATCTATTTCCCTTGTTTTGTTTTTGTAATGTGTGCGTTTCTCACCCAGAGGGTTTCTGGGATTAAACGGTGGCAGCTGCAGGTTTGCAGAGACACTCGGAGACTGAGAGCGAGATCGTTTTGCTTCGGGTCCAGTCAAATCCCGCTTCCGTTTATCCACAGCTAGAAGAGCAAAGATCATGAATACAGGGTGAAGTCTTCTCCAGTTTCTTACCTCAGATTTAAAATTTAAGCAGTAAAACCTGTTTTACAATTTGTGAACAGCTGAAACTGAACATCAACTGGTTTAGGGTAGAATATAAAAAAATATATTTGCTGGTAATATGACATGCAGGCCGTAACTACACATCCATATTGGCTTTTCTGCAGACCTGCTTAAGCTGCTCACAATTGTTTTTTAAAGTTTCCTACTGTAAATACATGCAATTTTGATTAATCGCAATTAATTGCATTTTAATCAAAAAACATATAGAATTGACACAATAAGCAATATTTTCAATGCAATTCTGCTAAATTATTAAATAAATACACATATGAGCTCATTAATAAAGGCATTTGGAATCTATTATTAGATAATAGATTACATTTGTAAGTGCTTCGTACAACAGAACTTTGTACTATTATAAATATTCAGTTTTCAAGTGTTTCAGCAAACCCTGATCATTCATGGATGATCTCTGAAAAAAATCCGTCTGTAGAAATGTGGATGTCGGCCTTTGGGCCATCGGCCCGCATCGTGGTGTTTAACATGCTGTGTACCTGTAGCGTCGGCCCTTCTGTGCTCTTGTTTCTCTGCTTCCTCACATCCTAATCTCAGTCCATCATTATGCAGAGGCTGATGTTCGGCAGAAGCAGCTTCGGTGTTCTTCCCCTCCTCCGTCCTCTGGGTCTCACACTGAGCGTCACCTGATGGACCAGATGTGTCCAGAGTCGAGGAGGAGTCCAGGGAAGCAGGGGGCAGGGATTTATTTTCTTCCTCTTCTTGTCTATGATTTTCTTCCTTCACCGTTTTGCCTCTGGTAGATTTTCTCACTGTAGAAGGAAATTAGTAAATTGAGTTTAAGGCTTTACTCTCTGATTGAAGCTTTAGGCAGCTGTGTTTGTTACCAGGAGTCTGTCGGCTTCTCTTCCTGGGTCGACCTTTTCTTGTTACTGCTTCCTTTTCCTCCTCCTCTTCAACCTCTCCCACCTCATCAACAGTGACAAAGTTCCCACTTTCCTCTAAAACAAAAGGTAAAAACATTTCACACTCGTATTCAAACCTACCGGTCTGTACAAAATATTCTTTTCAAAACAGAGTTTTAGATTGAGAACAAAGTTATGCAGAACAGCAACGTTAAAAATGTTAAACAGAACAGAGACTTACAAAACTATAAATGTTTCAAGATGCTCCACAGGTACAGATTTATGTCACCAGGTGATGAACTTGTACCACTTTGAGGCATTCAGTCCAAAACTATTTCTACAGAGAGATTTATTTCCACCACAGCAGAATAGACTGGAGCCCATAAAACAAAATAAATCTCAGGGTGTTTTCAATAGTTTGGTAGTCTCGGTTCGATTCGGGACTAAAATTGTTTTTTACACTTAGAACTGGTGCGGTTCGCTTTCACACAGCACTGTGTCAAACAAATAAAAACCCTTTCAGCACGTTGTTTTCCTCCTCGCCTGTGGTGGCGCTGCACCAAGAACCACTGAATGAAACGACACAAAGAAAATATTTTCTGACTAAGGTCCAAGCAGCGAACGCCAGGGGCCTGTTTTACCAAGCAGAATTAGTGGCTTAAGTTAACTTCTGCCTCAGTTCAGGATTTTCAGCATAATGAAGCTGGTTACTCTTTACCTAGACCTGTTGCCATGGTTACTTATGCAGGAAATCTAACCCTCTCGATATGAGATGAAACCAAAAAGACTGATAGCAAAGTCTTCTAAGGACATTAGTCACGAACCTGTGGTGTCATCGAGTTTACGTTTAGAAGAGCTTGAAGGTTCTTTTGGATGATTATCGTCATCTCTGTTGTCCTCAATCTGGGTGGTTTCTGTCAAAGTTGACGAGGTCTAAAGGGAGACAGACAAGCCAGTGAGATTCATGATGCCATCTGTGACACAATGTTTGATTCAACAAGCTATAGTTGGATCTCAGCCATACTTCTGGCTGTAGAGAGTCCTTGGATTGGCTCTCCAGACTCTGAGGCGGGGCTTCAAGCTGTCCTTCCTCTTCCTCAACAATCTCATCCAGTGTAACGAGATCCTGCAGTTCCACCTCCCATGTTGGAGCCTCTGTCACAGCTTCCTCTCCGACTTCATCTTCTCCCACCTCATCAAGGGTCACCAGATCCTGGGCGTCGACTTCCACCTTTTCTAAATCTTCTTGACTCGTCTTCTCCGGCTCCCGCGTTGATTTCCTGCTCCCTCCTCTGCTGCTGCTTCGACTCCTTCGCTCCCTAGTTTCTCTTTCCCTGGACCTTTTCTCCTCAAGGTCATTTTCTCTTTTCTGAGCAGCAGCTTGCCTTTTCTTCAGTTCTTCTTCCTCCGCCGCGTCATCGGGATAATCTTCCTCATCTTCACTCACCTGATCCAGGTTCACAAGAATATTTTCGGTTGCTTCTGTGTCCTTGCTCTTCGGTGAAGTTAGTGTACTCTCCTCTGATGCACCAAGGTGATTATTTGGCTGATTTAAAGACTCGTCTTCCCCTACAACGTCTGCCTTCCCCTCAGTATCAGAGCCTTTAGCAGATAGATCCTCTTTATCCTCCAATGGTTTACCAGCTAACTGGGTCTCCTTCCCTCCACCTGTTTGTCCAAACGGTTCTACAGTTGAGGGGCTGGACAGTACGTGGTCAGTACTTGCTACCAGATCTCCTGTTGTCTCACGCTCCTCCTGCATGGCTGTTTCTGTCATTGTCTCTTCTTGAACTTGATCTTCTTCCAGTGAATCTACAATTTGATAAATTGTGTCTCCTTCCTCCTCATTTAATAGTGACCTAATCATTTCCTTCGTTATGTCATCATCTGCAAAAGCGCTTGACGTTTTTGCACACTCGGATTGGTCAATAGGAGCTACGTCATCAGCCACCTCATCCTCAACAGAGTCAAGAATCTGATATGTTGCTTCTTCTTCTTCTTCTTCATCCTTTCTGGGTGAGTCAACCTTCAGATATTCTGTTTGTTTTTTACTTGTTTTATTGTCTTTCTTTGGTCTTCCCCTCCTTGATGCTCGTGTTGCTGCCTCAACAACCTGTTCCTCAACAGCATCCAATACTTCATAAGTAGTCTCCTGCCCACCCAAGTGCCTTGCATCATTCTTCTTCGTTGGTGCACTTTCCACTGGAGGAACACAAACATCTGGTTTTGGAGTTTTCTCCCTGTCATTTTCCTGGGAATCTCTGGCAGGTGTGTGTCGTCTTTTTGTGAGGTTCTTGTCTTCCTTTGTTTTGGTAAACAAATTGGTGTTGGCATTTGCAGCCATTTCAACTTTTGTCTCACTTTCCTTCCGAATATGGGCTTCTACCATCACATTTTTTCCTTGATCTCCTACAGAATCTACAATCTGATAAACAGGCTCTTCATCTTCCTCAGTTTGCTTTTTACTTGTTTTATTGTCCGTCTTTGGCCTTCCTCTTCTTGGTTTCTGTGTTGTTGGTTGGCCATCCCCAGCAGCATCCACTTCTTCATAAGTACTGTCCTCATCGCTAGTGCTTGCTACCGCAGCATCACTCTTCTTTGTTGGTGTACTTTCCTTTAGAGGAACTATGTCTTTTTCCTGAGAACCTCTGGTTGGTGTGCGTTGTCCTCTTGTGAGGATCTTGTCTTCTTTCATTTTGGAAAACAAAACTGTGTTGACATCTTCAGTCATTTCAACCTTTGCCTCAGTTTCCTCCAGATGAGTGGAAGCTACCATAATGATTTTGTCTTGATCATCTTCTGCAGTATCTACAATCTGATAAACGGCCTCATCTCCCTCAGTCAGTTTATTACTGGTTTTATTCTTCTTCTTTGGTCTTCCTCTTCCTGGTTTCTGTGTTGCTGGTTGGCCATCCTCAACAGCATCCAGTTCATCAACAATAGTGTCTTCCTCCCCGGTGTTTACTACAGCAGCATTACTCGTCTGTGCTGGTGTACTTTCCTTTACAGGAACTACAACTTTTTCATGGGAATCTCTGGTTGGTGTGCATTGTCTTCCTGTGAGGGTTTTGTCTTCACTCAATTTGGTAAACGAAACTGTGTTGAAATCTGCAGCCATTTCAATTTTTAGCTCACTGGATTCTACCGTNAACTTTTGTCTCACTTTCTTTCTGAAGAGTGGATGTCACCGTCATTGCATTTTCTTGATCTTCTTCTAGAGAATCTACAATCTGATAAACAGGCTCTTCTCCTTCCTCACTTTGTTCTCGACTTGTTTTATTGTCCTTCTTAGGTCTTCCTCTTCTTGGTTTCTGTGTAGTTGGTTGGTCATACTCAACAGCATCCAATTCCATGTAGGTGGTGTCCTCATGACCAGTACTTGCTACAGCAGAGTTACTCTTTGTTGGTGCACTTTCCTTTAAAGGAACATCTTTTTTTGGAGTTTTCTGTTTTTCCTTAGAATCTCTGACTGGTGTGCATCTTCTTCTTGTGGGGGTCTTGTCTTCCTTCGTCTTAGTATTTTCTTCAGCTTTCTTTGCTGTGTTTTCTCTTCTTCTAGTCGATCTCGTCACCACTGGTTTTTCACTGGGACTTTCCTCTTCCACAGAGTCTAAAACTGTGAACACTTCCTCTTCTTCGTCGTCAGATTTCTTAGGTTCTTCTACAGGAGGTGATGTCTTCTCATCTTTTCTGTTTCCTCTGGGTGTTTGTCTCCTACTACAACTCCCTGTGGTTGAGGGCTCTTGAACTGAATCGTCTTCAATGGAGTCCACAACTTCATAGACCATTTCCTCGAAATCCTCAAGACTCTCTTCTTTTTCTATCTTGCTGTCCTTTGTTCGTGTCACATATGTTCTTGTTTTGTCCTGTTGCTTTAGTGAATTTTGGTCTTCTTCATTGGAGGTCTGACCAACCTCTTTGGAGATTTCACAGACTCTCTCGGATAAACGAATGTCATTATGTTGTTTTACCTTACTGCTATTTGGAGTCTGGTTGGTTTCTCTATCATCAGCTGTGGCAGCCTGATCTTTAAGTGCACCGTCCTGCAGCTTGGTGGACTCATCTACTTCCATTTCCTGGCATTCATCTGATGGGCCGTTGTCATTATCAGCTCCCTGTTGAACGAGATGGTCCTGCTCAGGTCCAGATATTTGGATTTCCGTTCTTCTGTCTTGATTGTCATCCTTATTTTTCTGCCCATCAGATTTTTCTTTGAAGGAATCAAGGATTTGTGTATTCTCATTATTGCCCCTCTTCTCCTCTGTGCTTTTGCCATCCATATCTTTTTTCTTATCCTTCACTTCATTTTTCTTCATCTCTTTGACATTTTTAAAATCTGACTTCAGATTCTGGATCTGTGAGCTCTGTCCCTCTGCATGTTGAATCTTCATTGTTTTCATCCTCAACTCTGACTCAACAGTTTTTGCAGAACAGCTCTCTGCTGACACCTGGTGGTCAGACTTTGCCACTGCATTCTCTTTAGGTTTTACATCCTTTTTACCCACCTGCTGTGTTCCTGCAGATGATTTAATGGCTGCTGCTGATGATGAACGAGTACTTCGACCAGAGGATGATGTTTCTGATGACCTAACGGGAGGCTTACTCTTGTTTGACTGAGATTTCTGAGCAGAGGAAGGTGGAGTTTTTACAGAACTAGAAGGAGTGGAGGGAGAAGTTTTAACGCCACTCACAGATGAGGTTTTGGTTTCAAATTTGGGAGGTTCAGAGGAAGGTTTCTGCTTGTTTTCGGACTCAGACGTGGAACTTAAAGAGTCACTGCCCTTCTCAGACCTGGATGAGAAAGAAGTTGAGCTCTTGCAGTTCTTTGAAGACCTTGTTGAGGTCTTACTGGCAGCAGAGGACACATCGGGGCTCTGCCTTTCTGTTGCATCTCTGGATGTCGACTCTAATGAAACAGAGGTGTCTTCAACCAGCGTGTCATCCATTTCCTCACTAATCTCATCAACAGTCACAAAGTCTCCAAAGTTGAAGCCAAACTCATCAAAAGGGTCCGTGTAGTTATCATCGTCTTTGCTTTCGTCCTGGGTGGAGAAGAAACGACATTTACGATTCATTTGATTCACAACAACAGACAAAATCTTATATGTCAACTGTTTTTAGTAAAATATACGGAGAAGAAAGAAAATCAAATCCAAAAATATCATGATTAGGAAAAACAGCTCTGCTAATTTACCTTTGTGAGTGGCGTGTTTTCCTCCTTCATACCTTCAGAGGTTGTTTTGCTTATGGTGAGACTCTAAAGAACCAAATAAAAAATATCAGTTTTTGGACTTTTAAAGCATTTTTAGATAACTGTGAAGTTCAGCCACTGGTCAAGTACTGAACAGAAAGTTATCCATTAAATAACAGCATTTAAGTCCCAATTTTGATACTAGCCATCATAAAAGTATTGGTTTCCTAGAGTTACTGTGTTTGCAGTAGTTTTCAATACAAGTAGGCATCTAGATGCCATGATTTAGAGCCAGTCTCACCTCTTCACTTGCTTTCTTTTCTCCCTGTCGTAGTCTGTGCTCACGAAGTGCTGTTGTCAGCACCCTGAAAAATTCTTCATTGATCTGAGGAAGTTCAGCGTCGTCGTCCTCCAGGTTGCCCAAAGCCGCGACTGACATGGTGGAGGTGGACGGATCAGGCGTGGCTCGGTTTTCTGCAGGGACGACTGGAGCTCTGGGTGACCGCTTCCTCTCAGGATTTTCATTGGACTTACGGGACGCAGTCGGGACTGCAACGACCCCCGCTTCGTTTTTTCCAGCCATCATATCTGCTTTGACAGAACCTGACTGGATGGGTTCTGCTGGAGTTGGGGAAACTGAGGCACGGGTCTGAGGTGGAGGTTGTTTCTCATTATGAGAGTCTTTTGAAAGAGGCTGCGAACAAAACAGAAAGCTAATATTACACAGTATAAAAGTAGAAAAGGACAAAGTAAAGTATTTGACAGTCCAGAACGATGTCATGCATGACGCATCTTCAAGCTCGTCTTCCTCCCATGTAAAAACAGCTGCACATATTTACAAGTAACAAAACCTGGTGTTAATCTTTATTTAGCCTTTTTTATACATTTGTATTTTGAATGTTTTAATTAAGAGCAAAGCAGAACTGAAGGTGAATTCCTGGTTTGAGTGCAGAAACCTGGTGAATAAACCTGATTCTGGTGTTTATATTTGCATATTTTACTCAAGTTAAACTCGCAGCAAGTTGTAGCAAATTTGCTGCAATGGATTCTTCCATGTATTTTGCAAAATTAATGTTTCTTTTCTAAATAAATAAGTAAATAATTATCCACTTATTCCACACGAATGATGAGCAATACTTATGAAGAGTTTTGGAAATAAAAACTTACCGTCGAGGACTTGACAGTTTTCTCTGCTGCGTGTTCTGCAAGACAAGATGTTTTAGGGAGAAGTGATGCGCAAGCTAAATGAAAGTATGATCAAATACCGACGTTATGTGACTTCTTACTTGTTTCTTTTTGCTGCTCCTCCTTTTCTGTCTTCACCGTGGCCGCGAGGGAGAAAAGGTCAGCCGGTGCCGCTGCGGCTTCATCAGGCTTCGCTTCAGCAGATGTTGGTTCGTCAAGCTTCACGGCCACGACGTCGCTCACAGGTTCTGGTGTCAGATGACTGCTTACATCTGTCACAGATTGTTCGGAGTAAAAATAAAATGAGTTCACGCAAAGATTTATTTTTACATCGTGCTCATATGAATTCTAAAAACACTGGAGTTAATTATCAGGACAACTTTTTTCCTAAAGTAACCTGTTTAACCCTGTGAAAGGTAGTGAGTGGTGGCTGTCTGCTAATTTGATCAAGGTTCAAATAAAAGCCTCAACAACATAGAAATAGAAAAACTGGACCAAGTTTCTTTTCCTCAAACTTCATCCCAAACACTTCGTAACTTGATAAAAGATCTCCATACAAGCAAAAATGGTTTCATTTTGCTTTTATATGCAACAACAAAGGGGTGCAAAATATTAAGGGATTTCCTAAAATGCAGTTTTTGAGCTGACAAGGCTGAAATGATCCATATATAAACCAACATGGACGACAGTTAAAATGTATCAGTTTGCTGAAGCAAGTTAAAAAAAACAGTCCCAAAGATTTTGAGGATCTATTTCATTTTTACTTACAAAAAAATCTATTTCACGTAAGTAAACATAAGTCCTAAAAATGTATGTTACTGCTGTTGCATATAAATAAAGATGTCCAGAAAAAACATCTTTAAAACATTGACTAAACACTCCAACAACATAAAATCAACTGAATCTGCCATCTTATATCTACTGAACTAGTCGCCTTTCAAACCCACGATTTTTTATGTTTCTTTTTGAAGTATCACATTAGAAACAACTGAAAGAAGCTGCAAGGTTTTAAATAATAAGAAAAGAACTATTACTCGCTTGAGGTGGTTTTTGGATTTTCCAAAAAAGAGTTAATGTGCAAAACGAGAGATGGAAACATTTTTCGGTTAAGTTCAGCGAGTGACTGCATTCACTAGTGTATCTGTGCCTTACCAGAGGCACCACAATAGAACTCTCCATTTTTCTGAGTTGTTTGATTCATGCTAGTTGGCCTGTGCTAGATCCCCTTTACTCCAACCATCCCTAATGTCAACATCTGGTACAAAATTACGCTAAACCAGTAGAAGGAAAAACACCTACTACGCATTTTCTACTTTACGTCATTTTAATAGTTTGCTCAAAATTTGCATGACAACTGGATGGAAACTGTTTCAAACTCACCTTCCTGCTTCGTTTCTGTCTTCTTTGGAGACTGTAGCTGCTCAGTTTCTGTCTTTAACTTTCCTGCTGGGGTTTCTGATTCCTCCATCGGACACGGCTGGACCTGCGATGAGTCTCTCTCTAACATTTCTTCAGTTTTCACTGCGGTTTGCTGTGTTTGACCTGGATCAGCAGCGGTTTTACGTGGAGACGAACACGGTGGAGTTTTAACTCCAGCAGCTGGTTTTACAGTTTCTGAAACTTGGTCTTTGGACTCAGCAGAACTCAAAATTTCCATGGGTTCTTCTGGTTCAGCCTTTCCAGGTTCAACATCTTCAACTTTGATTCTTACAGAATCCACTTTGAGACATTCTTCTACTTGATTCTCTTCAGAGGTTCCCTCTGTGTCGACGGTTTTGGACACCAGGGGGAGCTCTTCGCTTTCTGCTTTGGCAGCAACTGGCTGGTTTTCTGGTGCTGCTGATTTGGACTCCAAGTCCTTCACACCCAAAGCGTCTGGTTGGGTTTCAGCCTTCACCGGGTTTGACGATGTTCCTGCTTCAGGAGTCACTTCCATTTTCTCCTCTTTATCTTCATCACAGACAGTCGTATCCGACGTCTTCATCACCTCAGCGGTCTCACTGGGAGTTTCAGCAGATTTTATTTCATCACCTTCAGGTTTCGTGTTTGTTGCTTCGTCTTTAGAATCGTCGGCCGTCTTTACTGGACTTCTGGTTTTTTGGACTCCTGGGCCTTCTGTAGTTTTAACTCCAACCGGTTTCACTGCACTTTTTCCAGCTGTATTGGGTTTCTTTACAGCTACCTGCTTGGTGGGGACACCCTTTGCTTTTGGAGCAACTTGGCCTGTCGCTATGGATTTAGCCCCAGGTACAGCACGTGCCTTAGCTTTTCCAGTGGATGTTGTACTGGACTCTGCAGACTTTCTGCAGAGAAAGGATAAAGTAAGAGGAGAATTATCTGAATCAAAGAAAAGAGATTTGAAGGTTGGTTTTTAGGCTAACACATAAACAATCTTCCAAAATGTCCTTTCATGTTGTAGAAACTGAAGAAAACTGCGGTATCAAATGTAGAGAAAAGCAACAAAAACCTTCCTTGCAACAAAGAATGGCTGAGAACGTTACTAGCTATGCCTTCACAGGAGACTCAACTCTAACAAATAACTGCGTAAGAGCGTTTAATGAATCAGCCAGTAGATGTTAATCATTATAAACGGCAACTGGTGTTTTCTTTTGACAAATTGATATGACGCCCTGTTTTACATCTCAGAAAACATTTTCTTTTCCGTAAAGAAATATTTACGGAAGATAAAAACAAACTCCCTCTGTCACAACTTTCAGAGATCTAGGGTGAAGAAAGGACAGCTAACGTCTCTGCAGACCCCACACATCCTGGACACAATCTGTTTACTGTCAGAGCCCAGATCGATACCATACCTATTCACACCAATTCAACCTCATCTTCCTCTTTTGTAAAAAACTCTATGAATATATGAATGATTCATAATTTTCCTCTTACATGTCTTCATTGAGAGCAAAGTTGAACCAAAGTTAAAGCTGATTCTGACAGCACAGGTTTTGATCTTGATTTCTTAATCAAAGGTATTTTGAGACCAATATTTTTAACGTTGGAACTTAGTAGTCTAGCTTTATCAAAGCCAACCTTATGTGTTTTTTATAGTTCAACTTGAGAGTTACTGTGAGGTAAAACTTACTTCTGCGCCGACTGAGGCTTCATGGAAACAACGTTCTGTAAATAAACAACATTGATTCTCATTCAGTGCTGTTATTGAGAGGTAAATTTGTGAAGCAAATGAGAAAGTGAATTACCATTTTTTTGTCAACGTAGACAGTCAGTCCTTTCACTTGCAAGCATTGTAATTTCTTCACTTTCTCTGCATCTGCCTCTTTCTCAAAATGGATGACTGCCTACAGATACAGACAAAATTACAGAATAAAAATGTGCAAGTCAAATTATGGCCACTCATCCCATTCATCTACTTTTTGGATAGATCAACACACTACTGGTCATGAAAATAACCAATAATTAATTAGATGTATGCTGCATACCTGCAGTGATGCTCTTGCTATGTTCACTTCTTTGACTTTTCCAAATTTCTCCAAGGCATCAAAAATGTCGTCATGGGAAAGGGAAGCAGAAACGCTAGAGAGCCTCACTTTGCCAGCAGATAAGGACTCAGCAGACTGAAGAAACAGAAAGGAAATAAACAGATAAAAACATGAAGCACCAATCATTTTTTGTAAAAAACATCTTTAGCACTGTTAAGTCTCAAGTTTTAAAACCTTTGCACATTTGTTTTAGTTAAGGAGATGCAAGCTGATTGCTTCTTCTCTCCAACTTTTACTTTGAAGAATCACAGCCCAAAGTCAGAGTAAACAGATAAAACAAGGTTTCATATCCATTTGTCAAATGAAACTCACCATAGGCTTCGCTGAAGAGCTTTTCCCGCTCTTTGGACGGCTGGATGTGGCTTTAGCTGATTTAGCAGAAGACGTCTTCTTCTCTATGTTGGAAAAGGACTTCATCTTAGCCAGCTCAGCCAGTAACGCAGGAGCCAGAGTTTTAACCATGGCCTCCAGGTTAGATTGTTTGGACAGAGACTGGACAGCTACAAGAACAATGAGAATTTGTGATTTACCAGCATGAATTTACTCGTTTATTAAAAGTTGAAGGTAAAGTATCTTGGGCATTCTTCAGACCTGTTGTTTCCAGGAGTCTCTTAGCCAGTCTGTCGGCACTTCTGGACCTCTTACGCTGAGGTGCGGATCTCTCCGCTGGAGACCGCGCCTCACGGCTTCTCCTTGGTGACGAGTGTCTCTCGTCGCTTCTTCTTGGAGACGATCGACGCTCATAGTTTCTCCTCGGTGACGACCGCTTGGCTTCCCTCTTCCTGGGAGGTGATCGCCTCTCGTAACTTCTTGAACGTGAGCGGTGGTGAGACGAGGTTGGGCGATCATAGGAACGAGAGCGAGACCTAAAAGGAACAATTGTTCAAATATAGGTGACTTACGAAATTTTATGGCATTTTTATATATATAAAACATTGTATATTTAAAAAAAAAGACCTGCGAGAGTGTCTGGAGGTGTGTGGTGATCTGCTACTTCGTCTCTCTCGTTGACCATCGGAGGAATGATGGCGTTGTGGACTATGTGATCGAGAGCGGCTGCTACGTTTTTGTCTTCTACTCTCTGACCCATAATGGTGGTGCGGACTTTCCTTGCCATCCTCTGATCCACGTTGGCGTTGAGGGCTGAGGGAATGGGAACGAGTCTCATGGAAACTCTGGCCAAGAGCTGTGGGCGAGGGTTGGGTACCTTTACCCGGACCACTGTGGAGAATTATGACAAAGAAAAGCATGGTTGAAAAACGGAAAAGGAGAACGATCACAAGGTGTCACAACTATGAGAGAAAACCAGCAGTTACCTCAGTAACTCCAGTGTCGTCCCATCCCAATCAGGGCATCTTTGGGGAAAAATAAAACACCAATTAAAATCAAAAGGAGACAAGGTTCCAACATTAAGACAGCAAAAACTCAAGAAACGAACAGACTTAGGAACGATTCAAACCAATTCGTACTTGTTTGAAAATGTGGGCCTCAACTGAAGGAACATTAAACTTGGGCAACAAGTACATGAACATATTTCTGATTCCTTTGTGTATACCACATAGTTATGCGGTTATTGTTGTTCCAAAGTACATCCATAAACACCTTGCCCATGAACATCAATAGAATTTTTATTGTAACAGTGAGAAATTATGGAGCGAAAGCAAAGTTTATTTTAAACTCACCGTAACCTCAGCAGTCTGCAGTTATCGAGATGAAGGCTAGTGTTCTGATGGGAAAGCCAGTCCTATTCAGAACAACAAACAGATGTATTAAAACACCACTTTTATTAAACTACATTAACTCATCAAAACACTTTTTTTAAGTATATTCAGACAATAAAACAGTCTTTTACTAAGTTTAGTAAAACAAAGAACAAAGATACAAAAATAAATACACAGCAAAAAAAAACAAAACTGCATGAACCCCAATCCAAAATTAAAACATCATCAAGAGTACAACCTTTATCAAAAATGCACAAGTTTTACAGAATTGTAACAATGACAAGAAGCCTTTGGGAACTTCCACCGTCCGGTTCTTCAGTCTTCTAGGTCTTGAAATATCTCTAGTCTCCTAAATCCCATCAGGATCGTTGCAATGTTCAGTTCAAGGAAGAAAAATAACAGCTTGAGAAGGGAGGGGTTGATAGGAAAATATGAGAAGCAGAATGTCCATCTTTAAGACATGTTATGCAAACAAAAAAAATAAAAATGGTGGTTTGTTCGTCTGGTAAAAACCAGACCCTTGTTCTATACTTTGCTTCATACGGAAGATCTAGACCCTCAACAACTGCTGGCTGGAGGCATGGACTATAATGAAGTTTTCAACGATTAGATCTGATTTTGCCCAATCGCTAGCATTTGATCATGACATAAGATCGTTAATAAAGGAAGGGATGCTCTGACGCTTACTGGAATTTGCACATAAACAATCCCACTGCAAAGAGAGAAGTGCAGAGCTGTACAAAATGGCTCTTAATCAGAACTGCTGGCTTCCAAGACAAATTTAAGGGTGTCTTTACACCTGATAACCCAGTAGACTCGGTTTGATGTGGAGACCAAAATTGCAACAATTGCAAAATTGTAACATTTTCAGCAGATGTGGTCCTCTTTTACAGTACAATGTGTCTAAAGAAGCCTTTGAGCAACCCGTTTCCCCCCCCCATCACCTGTGGTGGCGCTGCAAGAAGAACCACTGGGGGGAAAAAAAACAAAACCTTCAGAAGACGACATTGAGCACATCTTCATTCTTCACAAAATGTTAATTACAATGGAGTGAGAAATGTTGTCACACGAGACATTTCTCCTGTTGGCATGTTTATTTTGGTTGCATTTATCCAGAATGCCCTGCACTATAGTTCACTTTCTGCTTATGGAGCGGTATCAGATCCGCGTGACATTCACATGTCTTTGAACTGCACCAGAGTTCACTTCAACCAAACAGAGACCTAGGTTTTCAGGTGGACCAGATTTAGCTTTTTTTGGTCCACATCTGACTTTGATTGTCCATTCTTGCCTGCCCAAACAAACCGGACCGACCTTCTAGGCCAGGGGTCACCAACTCCAGTCCTCAAGGGCTACCATCCTGCAACTTTTAGATTCACCTCTGCTCCAAAATGTCTGAATTCCCTCACCAGCATTCATTCCTCTCTGCAATAGGCTGGAAACGAGCAGTTTATTTGATCCAGGTGTGTTTGAGCAGAGACGCATCTAAAAGTTACAGGATGGTAGCCCTCGAGGACTGGAGTCGGTGACCCCTGTTCTAGGCAAACCAATGAGAGTTTTATTGAAGCGGACTACACAAGGATGTGAATGCACCCCAAGAATCAATGGAGTAATAGGCTTCACAGCCTAGTCTGGTTGTAGTCTGGCATTGCCAAACTACAACCATGGATAGGCAGACTACAACAACTCCTCCTGTTCACTGATTGGTCCTAATGAAATGCATCCTAAGAAATCAAGGTCAATGGGACAAATCTCAGATGGAGCACTGAAAGGAGACAAGAATCAAGTGTAGGAAAGCAAAGGTCAGGCTAGTCAGATAGTAGAGCAGGAACCAGAAAGGAGGGTAAGACCAAATAAAAGGTATTTGGTCTTAACCCCAGAAGGAGGTAGAAACAGCTTCTCCTGAAGCTCCCACAAAAAATACGTTGGAGGTAAAAAAAAACAAACAAAAAAAAAACATTTTTCATCTTCCACTGATCCTTTAGTTCTGCAGAGACACATCTTGTCCTTCTCAATGTCCAAGAAAACATTTCCCCCACATTTTTAGCAGATTTATACATGTGATTACACAACAATCATGGTTAGTCCAACAACATCCATTTCATGCCACTTAAACGTTTATGTCAATCTAATACAAAATGTTTCCTGACTAGTTTCAGGTGATCAAATTTGTTTGCAAATCCCACAAAGGAACTTTATAAATCAATAAAGAACTTTTGCTCGTAACATTTTGGAACATACTTTTTAGCTTGGAACAGGGTTGTTAACCATGAAAAGTTGAACAATAGTTTCTATGGTTTGGTATTCACAATAGTTCATGTTTTATAACAGTATGTTAATCAACTCATTCTCCAATTAAAAACAATATTTTCTCAAATATAAACATGTCAGTTTATATTGAAAATCAGGACGAATCTCCAACATACACCAACAACGTCCTAAATGCAAGGAGAACAATTTCTTCCACTCACCTTCATATTGGTACATTCTTTCATACAAAGACAACAGGTATGAGGAAATATTCTTGGTGTTGCCGCGGCGTAGTCCTTCATCATGGCCGGTGTTGGTAGTTTGGACGGACCCATCTTTGGTGCTGATGTCTGGTCTTTGAAAACTGGAGGCGGCATACGAGGCATGGCATCCATCCGGCCTTGGGCTGGTGTAGGTAGAGAAGGACGTAGTAGCACTGGGGCTGACATAGGCAGAAGAGGACGGATTGGAACTTGGGCTGGTGTAGGTAGAGCAGGTCGACCTGGAAAGAGAGCCAACCGGGGTGGCATGGAAGCAGGAAGACCTTGTTGTACTTGTTTCAACTGCAGAACCGGCTGCGGATGCATTTGAAATTGTGGCTTCTGTGGTGGCGGTCCTTGATGCTGTAGAGTCTGCTGAATTGGCTGCTGTTGTGCTGGTATCTTGTTCGCCTGTTCAGAAGCTTTTAATCCTTGTCCTTGAGTTTTGCTCTTATTGTTGTTGTGAGAGTCGTTACTGTGAATAAGCACAAGGCCAGGACGCCCAGGATGAACTCCACGACTTAAATTACAGGGTGGATTGAATGGCTGGGGTTGAGTGGATGCCTGGTGAGCTGGCTCTGGCTGCTTCGGGGGAGGAATTTTGGGGCCTTCGGGTTTGAGTCGACTTAAATCTGTGTCCTTGTTCAGCAATCCAAAAGATGGAAAAAGCGGCGTTGAAGTCTGGCTTGCTTGGACTCCCAATTTTTTAGATGGATCGCTGCTTGATGGTGCCACAGGGCTCCTCAGTGAGTCAACAGTGGAGACAGAACTCATCTGGCCATGTGAAGTGACAGCTGGTCCAGTTTTCAGCTCTCCAGGGCCTCTTTGAAGTGGATCTCTGACATGACTGCTAGGTTTGAAACTGTCCATATACAACAAACTTCCACTCACACCAGCTACAGATGAACTGCCAACAGTTCTTCCAACTTCATTCCCAACCTCTGTGGTGTATTTGCCTGTATGTCCATAATCGATCACTTTACTTGGTTTAAGAACAGTGGATGATATTTGATCTGAATTGAACCTTTCCCCCATGGAAGGAATAAACTTGTCCTTTTCACCCATACTTCTGATGGGTTGAGTTGCACTGTAGGGGTTGGATTGAACAGCAGTTGCAGTTTTCTTTTCCTTCTCCAGTTTGATTTCCCTTAGGATGAAAGGCAGGTTCTCAGGTGTTATCTGGTCTTCAGGGTAAGAGATTAGGTGTTCCAAGTCTTCTTTTTCAAGACCAAACTGCAGGAGGATGTTCGATGCTGATTCCGAAGTATACTTGGGGCGAATGGGCTCCGGAGGAGGCACAAACTTAGCTGGTCTTTTTATGTCATAGCCACCCAAACCTGGAATGGATGACATATGTTTTCCTTCACTGGAGGTACTGAAAAGACTTTCACCACTGCCTTGGAAGGTGGAGGACGCAGATGAATATTTTTTTGTTGACTCTTCCTCTGAACCCCTCTGGCATATAGGCAACCAGTCCAAACTGTCGTTACTATTATCCACAGTAAAGGATCTGTTTACTAGAGTAGAAGGAGATGTCAAATATGAAGGCATTCCTTTGTTTGAAGAAGGAAATATGTCTCTTTGAACATTAGTAAATTGGGTATTTTGGCTTGAGGAAGTTTGTATCACCTCCTCCCTGGCTCTACTGATATTCAAGTCCAAACATCTGTCTATGTCTTCATCTACAGTAATCTTATTTCTCTCGGGTCTGTAGCTTCCTGGTAAAGACATAATGGATGGTATAGGTCCTCCAGACGGTCCACAGGTAAGACCAGAAGATCCAGAAGAGCTGAAGTTGGAACCAGAGCTAAAGTGAGGCGGTGGCCTCCGAGGGTCCATCTCCATTTGCCCACCAGAGAGTCCATAAGGTCCATGGGATGGCATCTGTTTGCTAGGGGCAAAGGGATTATACATGGGATGAGACATAGTGTTGGCAATCTTCAGAAGGTTCAGGAGATTGATGGCCACTGCAGTCGGCGAAGGTGGTTTTGTGGGCAATCCCGGAGCAGGTATGTGGGTGTTTGATGTCAAGGTTGGAGCATAGCCACCAACAGTGAGAACATTGTTCATCTGCGTTAATGCTAGCTGAGCCTTCAGCTGGGCCAACTGCAAAGAAGCAGCTTGCCTTCCTGTCAGTGGCGCGCTCCCAGGAAGCCCGCTGAGAAGTGGGGTTGTTAGGACCCCTGGAGGAGGACACGGGGCGCAATTCTCCAAAAGCAAAGAAAAGCTGAAAAGTTTAAAAGAACAAAGATACAAGGTTAATGACTGGGGCTAGACTTTAGCTTTGTAGCCGAATGAAATCCATCATTTGGAGGTTTCCTGTCCATTAGCCAACTCTTCTGTTAGCTACAGACATTTTGACAATATATTTTCCAAGTCTTACAGAATATACCAACAGATATGGTACAGAAAACACTTGCATAGCCGTTTATAAGACATAAAGGCACAACTGTTTACTAGGGATCATTTCCATAGTAACAAAAAAATCAGCTAAAAATAAAAGCTCACTGCCACAGAAGATCCCGAATAGATGAAAGACAACTGATTTGATCATTTAATTTAAAACAAAATGTACTAAGGAGCGTTTGATTGTATAATCCAGAGGTTCCCAAACTGTGGGGCGCCGTTCCATTGCAGGGGGGTCGTGGGAAGCCGTCTGGATGAAAAAAAAAACAACAAAAAAAAAAAACAACAACAAAAAACACATGAACGCTGTATGCGCTGGGTTTTTACCTTAGAATGGCCAACTCTGTTATTTCTCTGTCAATTTGATACAGTAGAGGCTTCCGCACTTCCCATATTTGTGTCCTCTGTCACTTTTATCAGCAGTTAAAACTGTTTAATCCGTTGTTAACATGTTGTAACCTGTTTTTCCGAGCCGCCTTCAAATGCAACATGAGCGCAATGACGCTCGCGCTGGGTTTACACCTGTGCGGCAGTGAAGGAGACCTGCTGCTGCTGGGCGGAGCTACGCAGGTGTGTTAGAATCACAGCAGCAAACCAGCAAAACGCAAAGAACTTTTCACAGTTTTTCCCCCAAACTAACCAACTGTTGAGTAAAGCTGTTGGAAGCAGGTAAATTTAGCTACAAGATGACTAGCCAATATCAATACAGCACCTTAAGCTTGTTAACAAGTAGCCTGTAGGCTACTGGTGTTGTCTATGTTCAGCTACAATTCATTTATTTTGCCCCCCCCCCAAAACACGTCATTCAACCAGACAGCTATTTGTAATCCATAGAGGGGGCCAAATAGGGGGGGTCCAGGAGAAAAAGTTTGGGAACCACTGGTATAATCAGTTTTAAGGTTGCAAAATTCTGTCTTTACTGTACATTCTTGGGAAGTCGATGAACCGCAACAAAACTTCCGAGATGGTGATTTCCAGAGTAAATATTCTATTAAAAAAGAAGAACAAATCAACAGAGTTGCCACATACAAAGTCAAAATGCAAATTAAATATTTCTTTCTTGAAACATATTAAACCTAATCTGACATATAGTCTTGTTCTAAATCGAACAGTCTTCTGAACCATGAGACATTTTGGGGATCTAATAAAACAAGTAAGGCTCTGAACTAGTGATGACCCAAATTGATTCTGCTGATGACTTGTCATCTTGACTCCATCTTCAAAAGATCAGATGTCAAAAAAAAGGATTACATGGATGACAAGTCTGAGGACCAAAGGTTTACACTGATTCGACTGAGGACCAAAATCACAAAATTTGTTCCATTTTCAGCTGCCACAGTTTGCTTTCACACTACACTGTGTCAAAAGAACCAAACACTATGAGGAACCTGTTCCCCTCCGATTTACCTGGAATGCCCTGCGCTATAGCCCACTTCCTGCTTTTGGAGCAATCTCTGGTCCCACTGACACATTCACATATATGCACCAGAGTTCACTTCAACTGAGCTGAAACCTAGGTTTGTAGGTGGACCAGAGTTTGCTTTGTTGGTCTGCATTAGAGTTTGACTCCACATTCACCTCCCCAAATGAGCTGAACCTTTTAGGCCAACAAACTGGAGTTTGATTAAAGTGGACAAAACAGGCCTGGTGTGAATGTACCCAAAGTGGCTTGATCCGTTTCTTCTTTGGATCACCATGGGCCACATTTCTGTTGCCCTCTTCAGTAGTTCTTCTGCATCACAGCCATCTACCAATGGGCTTTGTCCATTAGCCAAAGGAAAAATATCCAATTTCAGCACCTCTTATAGAGCCACAGTCACCCCTTGTACACAAAATATGTTTCTAGGATCAAAAGACAAGCTACAATGACAATATTTGCTGCTTTTTATTTAGTTGAATGAAGGAATTTGATTGAACAACATTTTGCTTGAGTTCACAATTGCTGGAAATAGGCAACTCCCCAACAACCGTGCAAGGATAAGTTTGCTTGAACAATGGATGGATTGATGATGAATGGTTGGATGGAATAAATGCTGTGATATAATAAGCATTTAGCTAAACATTTTGCAACAAAATTGAGCTTTTGATTCTAGAATTGTGCCGTTCATAGTAACAGTATATTGGCGTAGCTCTGCTCTGTTAGTCAAAGTTGTTCTTTTTGAAGACCTGTGTCCATAATTATTCTGGATGAGCCTTTGCATGTTTGAACAAATTTTCCCTTTGGTTTTGGATTGTGTGCAGGTGTAAGGATTATTTTTTGACAAGGTTTTGTGGGACTACTATAACTGGGAGCAGCTGACTGAACTAGAGAGCTCCTTCAGTGTTTTTGTATTACTTCATCTTACATTCATGTGTGTGGTCACAGTGACAGCCATAAGAATAATAAAATTAAAACTGGAGTGGTTTTTGTTGTTATTTTGAATTTTTTTCAATTAGTTCGCCACGTTTTTTTTTCCCTTTCTTTTTTTTTTTTTTTTTTTGTTCGCCACGTTTTTTTTCCTTTTCTTTTTTTTTTTTTATTTTGTTGTTGAGAGTTGAGGAGACGGTCAGGACAGCCGGTGCAGTGGTTAGCAAACCGATGGGCCCTCTGGTGCTTCCGGTACAAACAGGAAACCTGCTGACCAGCATCAACGAAGGAAGAACGAAGCTGTCAGAGCTGCTCAGCTAATAGTGGAGGAAAGCAGGTCTCCCGGTCTTCGTATTAGTCCACATTTACTCCAACTTTAACCTGAAACACTTCTGTCTTCAGCACCAACAATCCTCTCATGAACGAAGTTCAGAACAACATAAAAGCGAAATCACGTTTCGAAAACGTTAAAATTACCTCAGTGCATTTTAAATTAGATCGCAGCCGATTCCGTTTTTTCTTTTATCTTTATTTTAAAATACCAAATATTGCAGATATATTGGGGTCCTAACCAAAAACCTGGCATATGTTGTTGCAGACGTTTGCTTCAGCCTGCTAGGCCTGTGGAAACCGTTCCAGATTAACAGGGAAAACACCGTTTTCTCACCGTTCGCCGCTTTTACATCAACATTAGGTACATACCACTCGTTATTAGTGTGCAGCTTCCCTTTTTCACGAACTCCAAACGGCTCCTCTGATCGATTAAAGTGATATTTTAGGTTCCTCCATTAGCTTCTCCGACCGTTAGCAGGCAACCAGGTTACGAGTGAATAGACATGCGCAGAACGATTCGTCTTTCCGCTTTGGTTCCCTCCAGAATAAAGGTCCAACCGTTAAAAACCAAGCGGAAAGGTCGCATCATATTCACGACGGCGTGTACCGGCTATCGCGGGGTTTGGGTGGAAACTAGTTTGTCAATATTTGAATAGTATCCCAACCTTTTCTGTCATATGGCTAAATTTAACACTATACGTTTTATACAGTAACACTTTCACTGCTTACAACAGCTGTTCTTAAAAAATCCCTTCTCTTCATTTTTAGCCAGCTCGCTCAAGTCTCTGACAAACCTCCCAACATCCAAAATTAAGCTATTATCTTCTAATTAAACAAGATTAAACCACTAAAATTATGTTGAACTGAATGGATTTCTTGGAGTATGTGAAAACAATATTTTTCCAATACTTCCTCAGAACACATTCGATAGGGCCTCTAAAAAATAGTTCTCTCTTTAATCTCAGAATTTAATTTCAGAATCCTAACTAATTCTAATTAGTCCAACAGTCAAATTATCTTTTCACTTGTCTTCTTTGAGTAAATATTTTTAAAACCGGGTAATGACAGATTCTTAAATGATAATGTTATAAGAACTGCACTTAGAAAGTCAGACCTGCAATCTTATAAAACATGATTTGGTTATTATTGGGAAGAATAAATACATAAATATATTTAAACATTCACCCACCCAAAAGTTGTTTTATTTCATTAATATATAATTTCAGTACAAATATCACATTGAAACTTAGTAAGACCTCTGCAAAGGTGCAAACATATTTAATTTATTTATAGTATAACTGGTTTAAATCTAAAAAAAAAAACAAACTATGCTGTCAGTAACTTAATGAGCTGAAAATATATAAATTTATGTCTTAAATTGGAGAAACCTAGAGAAAAGCTTGTGTTTGACAGTTTGATGGTCCTTAAGGTTGTTTTCTGGTTTGTTTTACTTCAGGAAAGTAATCCCAGACTCTCCCTAACCCTCCAAAAACATTCCCAGTTTTCCCAGCTGTACTTAGCAACACATTAAGACTATAACACATGTGCTCCATATTTTTGATAAAGAACAACTATTGACTTTATAGACTATTGAGTCAACTGTTAATCAAACAGCGTTGATGAATATTTTCATTAACGGATTATTCACTGATGGGTATTGCTGCAAATTACTAATATATCCTCTTCATCCCCTCTCCTGGACCAAAGGGCTTAACACCTGAACGCAGCACAACAGCTGACTGGCAGAACGCAGGCGGTGTGTGTCTGGAAGGAGAGGCCGAGCCAAAACAAGTCCAGTTTATTTCCAGCTGTCATCGCTTCTCTGACAGAGGCTCATTTCAGTGACCTTAGAGCTGACATGACATATGCCCGAACGGACGAATCTCTGTTAAAACAACCAGAAAACACTGATTTCTTTATTAATATTGTCATCATCTCAACATTTTGTCAGTATCATTTACATTATTTAAAAGAAATCTAAACAGACTGATTAGCTCTTTTCACTTTCTGTCATTTTAATTGTATATCTCTGCACATTTTTGTGTTCAAAAAGTAAATATGAGTGTAAAGTAATATAAATATGGAGGTACTGAGGTCTAAATTGGAGACAGAGGCTTTTGCTCTTTCTTTTAAGGCTTTTAGAGTTTTCATTTTGTCCTTTCCATATTTTGAATTCTCATTGATTTGATCTGTAAAGCACTTTGTCGCAGCTGTTGTTGTTTTAAAGTGCTTTATAAATAAACTAGAAGTGGCAATTGGCTTATTTAAAAGATGAAAACTATACTTACAAAAGCATTAGCACCCTTTTTGTCACATACAACAACAAACTTTAACATATTGTATGAGACAGAAACACAAATTGGTACATTATTTGGAAATAAAGGAAAATTATACATTGTTTTCAATATTTTATTTACAAATAAAATCTGAAAAGTGTGGCCTGCTCTTGTATTCATTCCCCTTTGGTCACTCTTCCATGAAACCCAAGTCCCTTAAAGAGCACCTAGTAAGTAAATAGAGCCCAAGTGTGTGTAATTTAATCTCAGTATAAATCCAGCTAATACTCAACATCTGTTAGCATGACCGACAGGTCCAAACCTAAATCAAGTTAGAATCGGTGGCTGACTGAGCTCGAGCTGGTTTGCATAACCAAAGATTTAACTCTCTAGACATGCAGAACAACTTGCAGCCAAAGAAAGTTATACAGAGTATTGCCTCAGGGGAGTAAATAAAAACATATGCCACAACTTCTGTTGGCCAAACACATCAAGTCCCAATGAAAACCACTCAGATTTGTGACTTTAATGTAACAAAATGAAAAACTTATGCAAGGCATGTTGTGCTGGTGTGGCAAATTTCCCACATTTACGTCATAAAAGAACATTTCCTTTTGTATGGACAATTTAGATCTAAATGTAACAAAAACAGAATGGCTGCCATTAATTTATTATTCTCTATGCTTTAGTGATCCTATTTCTTCTTTAAAAGGGCAGTTTTATGTAAAATTGACTTTTTTTCCCCTATATATCATTATATAATGTCATTCCCTCATCAAAAACATACCTGAAGTGTGGCTTTTCTTTGACAAGTGTTAAAAGAAATCCTTTAAGCTCCATGGCAACCATTCAGCTATACAAAACGTCTGGGTGGATCTAGCGCCGCCTTCGAGGCACAGCTCCTCCTCAGAGCTGCAGTTTCTGAGATTCTGCCTCGCAGAGCTGCTCCTTCAGACTACCCAGAAGCAATTAGCAAACACCTGGTGGAACTGTTCACCTGTTGAGTTCATTAAAACGTTGCTAAAGGCTTAACAGAGGAGCCATGTTGGATTGACTTCTTGAAGGCGGAGTTTCAGAAAGAGCAGGAGTTTCTTAAAGAGACAGAGGCCCAATTTCAATGCATTAAATTATGAAGTGAAATTTCTTTTAACTCATATTTGATATACAAATATTTTTTGTAACAACTGAAGGTTAAATCTGCAGTAAAATGACACAATATGCCGGGAAAATACATAATCCTGCCCCCTTAAACACAGTAAAGTTAAAAACATACAAATCATGAACACTGATCAGCCTCTGTGTTTGAAGCGAAGCGTTAAAACCTCACAGCTTTCAGCTGCTTTCTCTGCCCCAACGACAGTTCCCAGTTTATGTCACATGGGCATGTTGTTGTCTCAGCAGTTTCTTGGAGTCCATGCCCTTCGTCGACATGCCCAGCAACAGGCGGGTGGGTTTCAATCGTCATGCACTCGGGACGCGAAGTCCAAACTGAAACCCACACCAGACAAACGCCGCTGCTACACATGTCTTGGTCGTAAATCTCTCTGCGGCTCTGCCACTTTATCACCCGTCCCGCTTACATGTTCTCGACAAATGACTGGGAGAATATTTATGGCTGATCTTAAATTAAGGATTGTTGGTTAAGTATAAAAGTCCAGGTTTACTGGACCGGCTGAGGAAGCTAATCCTGCCGTGTACTGAAGGGCATTTAGAGTTTAGGTTTAATCAGCGCTGATGGAAATAACTCACGTCCGGCTCAGACAGAGAGCCGCAATCAATCAGCACCATGAGGCCTGGATATACAAGTCTGGATCAAACTGAAACTGTTGATTAGTCCTAACTGTTGACTAGTGATGAATGATCAATGACTGGTATGTAGAATAATAAATCAAATTGAATTGGTTTGAACCAGCTGAATCTAAATCTAAAGGTCAAGTGTTGCTACATTGAGGTCAAAGTGACGTTTGAAGTTCACAGTCACAAGGCTGCATTTCTGGAGCTCAAATTTTAGCCTGCAGTCCAAACATTTACAAGGTGTAAATGTTTACAACACCACAAAAAGCCATAATACACTATAAAAGTTTTAGACACATATACAATACTAGGTAGCGCCCATGCTAACTGCATATTTAAAAATAAATATGTTTATTTATGTAAGTATGTATATGAACAGTAGGTATGTTTCATTACTGTAGGGTCTATGAATAGAGTAGGCAAGCATAAGAAAGCCAAATTTATTTGATTGTAAAATGGGATTTTATTTTGTTTACTTTTTGCAATGTTGTAAATTTACCACAATAAAGCTAATCTGATCTGATCTGATCTGATTAAGAGAAGAAATTTAAAATTTACATTATTTATTACACATAATTTAAAAAATAAAAAGTATATGCACAGATACAATGCTAAATGATAAATATTGATAAAAATTAATTTGAAATAAACATTTTTGCTAAAATTAGCATAGCGTTTAATATAAGCATTTATGTTTCTTTTCTTGAAACTTTGCTTTATGAAATAGGCAAAGTTATAAAAGTTGTCTGTGCACACACAAATCATTCTGGATAATAAAATGTGAAAATAAACAAGTCTTAAATATTTATTTACTTTTTTTTTTTTCAGATAAACTTTCACTCAGTAATGAGAAAAAACAAACTCCTCTAAGTTGAAATCATAAAAATATCTCCAGTCCAACTTCACCGGGGGCCAAAATGAATCTGACAGCTGAGCGTGATCGTCTTCGGAGATAACGTAACGGCGGTGAGTTTGAGTTACATCATCAGACCAGAGCTTCGCTTACAGCTGAGACTTTTCATCACGTCTTCATATCTCAGGCTCACTCACACTCTGAAACTGTTTTCCACTCATATGGTGAGCAAGTCTGGAGACACTGGCTATTTTAAGAAGCTAAAAATATAAATGAATGAAGGAAGATTTTTATTTTTTATTTTATTCCAAAAGATGCTGACAAACATAAAAGCTTGCGGGGTTTCCAACGCCCAACTAAAAGGCTCTGTCAGAAATCTTGGGCGTTAAACTGTGAGGTCCTGTCCGGTTTGATCTCTCTGAACAACCTGATTCTGACCCAGAAACTCTTTTCACAACCGGTTGGACAAATGGACTCCAACACAAACTGACCAGCTAATCGGAGCGTCACTGAACTCAAACTCTGAAGGATATTATTGTGTGAATTTACAGTGAAATAGTATATTCACTCCCTTGAAGTTGTCCACACTCAGCAACCACAAAACTCTGTGTTTTTTATTGCAATTAAATGTGGAAGTCTAATAAAGTAGTAGTTATGAAGGGGAAGTAAAAAATGCAAAAACACAAAATCTTACCAAGTATTTTCAGTTTATTTTCTAGTGCAAACGCCTTAGTAAACTTCAAATAATATAAAACTAACCAAGAAACGACTTTTCAGCAAGATATTGGAAGTATGTTAAGTAAATAATTCCTTAAGTTTGATTAAAAAAATACTAATACCACTGGCAGATTATTTCACTTATGGGGAAAATGTCTTGTTGTCTATATCTTGATGAAGACTCACCCCAAAGTATTTCACTCTATTTGTTTACTTAAAAATATGCAGTGATTTTTTTTTTATCTTAATTTATAATTAAATTTATTTGGTAGGGAGAATGCACATTAATTGGAATTTCTATAACTGCGCCAAAAATAGCTAAAATGTTATTTTTCATCTGTTATGCCTGGACAATGCTCAATTTTTCCTGATAAAACAAACAAAAGTTATGCAAGCAAAGCTAAAATGACTTCATACAAATTTTGTCAATAAATACAAGAAATTCAGTCAATACAGACAATAAGTACAAAACAAGAAAACTAGAACACAATTGTCATATAAAGTATACTAAGTAATTAAAACAAATAATATTTAACAATATTGATAATTAACTAAATAAATGTATTCTTTAAAAATATTAGATTTAATAATTTAAAGGTTATATTGCATTATTTAATGAGACATCTAATGGTAAATTTATTTAGTTAATTTTCACCCTACACCCTCCGTTTGACATCTCACGACCAATTCAAGGGTTGCGACCCCCACTTTGGGAACCCCTGTGTTAAAGTACGCTTTTTAAATAACTACTGCCTAAAACGGAGCAAAAAAAGATGCCCAAAGATTAACCACTACAAGAAAAACTCTCCCTCTCACTTGCCGTTAGGGTTAGCTACATTTGAATAAAAACGGACAAAATCTGCCTCCGCCATATTTAATTTCTAATGTCCCGCCTCCTCGGCCGCATACAAAGATTATTATTAGGCTGTGATAATGTTGTCAGATAAAGATAAAAATCAGTCAGCTGACCAGAAACATTCTTTCGGCCCTCATGATGCATGATGCTAAACTTAAACCAGTGTAACCAGTAACATCAGCCAGGCTGAGCGAAGCTCGCCAGGAACGCCATGCTAAGGTGCTAACGGTCGACAGGTGGGAAACAGGACTCCGTTAAACAATGGTGTGAACTGCAGGACAAAGTCTGGCCAGATTAAGGTATAAAAACTGATAAAGTAAGTTGTTCAGTGACAGGAAAGCAGAAAATGGAGGAAAGGGAGCCGCTGAATTTACCGTTACAGCTGCTGAGCCGCAGCGCTGCGACGGAAACGCTATAAAAACCTTTACGAGGTGGTTGGTCATATGGCTGTAGGCTAAATGTGTCAAAGTCATGTCAAAGTCAGGGAGGTTTTAACCTGAAGGAGCCGTCAGTCGCTACACTGCGACGGAGAATAAGAAAAAACAAGAAGAGACGAGGGAATATTGAGATCTCACGGAATATTGTAGAAATTTCTGAGCTTGAAAAGTTGAAAAAAAATAAAAATTTAAAGATTGAGCTCAAACATTTTATAAAAAAAAAACGTGGAAACTAGTTCAATAGAAGAAAATTTGCTGGAAAAACCTCTGAAATTTTTAGATTAATATCAGGAAGTCGTTTTAGAAAAGATATGAAAATATGAGTTTCAAAAGTCAAGAATTTGCTAGAAAAATTAAGAAATGCTGAGATTAACAGAAATTCTAAACAAAAAAGAGAAAATTTCTGAGTTTTAAATGTTGAAAATTTGCTAGAGAAAAAACTAAAGTTTTAAAATTAATCTAAGAAATTTTCTAGAAAGAATAAGGAAACCTATGAGCACCAAAAGTCAAAAATTGCCAGAAAAGTTCAAAATGTTGAAAGTTTTGTTGAAACCTTTTGAGATTAATGTCAAAATATGAGGGTTTTTTTTATTGATTCTCAATTTTTCAAACTCAGACGTTTTGTCGTTTTTCTAAAAAAAATACTGAGACTAACCTCAAAATTTTAGATTATTCCTCACAGACTTTTGATTATATAAACTCAGAAATTTCCTCTCTTTTTTTAGTTTAATCTTAAAATTTGAGGAGGGTTTTCTAGCAAACTTTGACTTTTCAAGGTCAGAAATTTCCAAGTCTTCTTACTCAAAAAATTCTTTAAGTTCTGAGTTTTGTGGCAAAAATTTACTCCTTTTTCGGTCTAAAATGGCCCTGTTGCACCATCGGACTCCACTTGGCCTCAGTGGTGCTAAAAGCCAATTAAAATACAATTTTCTGTATTTATTGACAACAGTAGACAATTTGTTTCAGTTTTTTAGCAGCTAAGTAGTCCCAGTGATAAATGTCTTTTAATGTCGTCCATCTGTTGGCCATCAGCACCTTGTGCAGCTGGTTTGGCTTCACTGGTTACACTGGTGTAAGTTCAGCACCATGAACAGGTTTCAGTGTCGCTCCATGTGTGTTGGCTGTGAAAATGTTATCCGTTATCCGTCTGCAGCTGCAGAATCTCAAACCACATCCAGTTTCATCTTCTCATGTAGTTTGAGTGAAAGCAGAGAATAAATCAGTTAAAACCACATCTTTATTGATAACATCTGTAAATGAAGTCCAGTATTAATTTATGTAAGCCAGGACATTGTGAGCCTCTCGTTTTCCCCAGAGTTTCCACTGGAAAATAAAAAGGCTTGTTCTTGTGTTTACTTTACGCTGTCATCCTGTGTGAGCCGAAGGGATAATAATCTGTCCCGCAGTAATAAACGCCTCACTAAGCCCGGGGCTGTCTGGAAACCCATTAAGAGCTGCTTTGGGCCTGATGCCACCAAGGCTTCACAGCTAAACGGAAATTAGCTCTGATGATAAAAAGCTTTTCTCTGTTTTCCTGATCTGATCAAACATCTGAGGGCCAACGGGGAATATTTTTATTTTATCCAGGAGAGAAAAAAAGAGTAAATAAGATGGATGGATGGACGGATGGATGGATGGTGGACGGATGGATGGATGGATGAACGGATGGATGAACAGACAGATGGATGGACGGATGGACGGACGGACGGACGGACGGACGGACGGACGGACGGACGGACGGACGGATAAACAGACAGATGGATGGATGGATGGATGGATAGATGGATGGATGGATAAACAGACGGATGGATGGATGGATGGATGGATGGATGGATGGATGGATGAACAGACGGATGGATGGATGGATGGATGGATGGATGGATGGATGGATGGATGGACGGATGGATGGATGGATGGATGGATGGATGGATGGATAAACAGACGGATGCATGGATGGATGGATGGATGGATGGATGGATGGATGGATGAACAGATGGATGGA
>NW_006800157.1:917863-968901 GCF_000485575.1 Poecilia formosa
TGGATGGATGGATGGATGGATGGATGGATGGATGGATGGAGGGATGGATAAACAGATGGATGGATGGATGGATGGATGGATGGATAGACAGATGGATGCATGAATAATAAACGGTTTTAATGTTGTAATAAAACTAGAACATCTAACAAACTGAACTGATTCTTTAGGTTTTTCGGTTCCAAACAGGAAACAGTTTTCATGGATTAATTGAATAAACAATCAGGCGACTCAGAAACTTAAAACTGAAGTTCTGCTCTATAACAACACGATTAATGTTCATTTTATTCTTCAGATCATTTTAATGAAGGCAGACGTAAACTATGCTGCTATGCGTTAGCAACATTAGCAACATGTTTTATTCAGGAAATGATCAAATCTAATTTTCAGCTCGTTCTGTTGCAGCATTTCTATTTTATTATTAACACTTTAGTATTTCTCAGTTTACCTGTTCCTTAAATCATGACAGCAGCAGTAATCTACTTAGTAAAACAGTCATTCTAGCAGGAAGATGCTTCATCTCTCACCTTTGTGGATGATTGCTGACATTGCCGTTGGTTGAGGCAACGTTGGCGTTTCCTGCGTTGAAGCTCAGGATTTTCTTCCTGCTAATGTTTGAAGTTTTTCTCTCCTGCGGAGATCCGACTGCCTTCTTTTCCTCCAACATATCCAAAAACAGCCAGGAACATTTACCCGAACCAGGAATACGCAAACTCTCTGAGCGTCAACTGATTTCTGCAACTAGCACCAACAATCTCTAGTTTTCTTTCAGCCAAAGCAGAGATTTCCCTTTCAGCTCCAGCAATCCCACAATAATTCAGGAAAACAAGGAAATTTCCGTTAGTACAAAGTTAATCTGTGCATCGGTTTAGTCTTTAAATCCCAGATTTAGTCCAAAACAAATCGAGGGAGTCAGACCTTCAGAGCGGTCCGAGTCACAAGAAGCAACTGGGAAAAGCGCGCTATACTGGAGTCATCCCAGTGAGGCAGCAGCTGGATGGGGGAGGAGAGTTAGGAGGGGGAGCGGGATGGAAACCAAACGAGAACCAAACGAGAGTTCACCAACGCCAGATTTAACAAGACTAATTAAAGAACTGAGATTGATGAGTGGCATGGTGTATTAGGGCCATAACAGAAAATAAAACTTTTAAAAATCTTGGAAATTTTGTAGAAAAACTAAGAAATTTTGAGAAAAAAAAGGAGAAATTTTGTCAATTCAAAGTAAAAAAATTTCGACATTTACTGAGTTTTCAAAATTTTCTGGGATTAATCTAAAAAATTTTGTAGTAAATGTTTGACTTTTGAAACTCAAAAATTATGTTTTTTTTTCTCAAAAATGCCTGAGATTAATTTAAAGATTTTATTTTTTCTTAGCAAATGTTTGACTTTAACAGAAAATTTGCAAAAGTCAAAAAATTCAGACTTTTGAAAATCAAAATTTTTTACAGTTTTTCTCAAACATTGATCTCAAAATCTCCCAGTTTGTTCTAGCAAATCTTCAACTTTTCAAAATCTGAAATTTTTAAAAGTTTTTTTTTTCTAGAAATTGTCTGAGATTAAGCTCTAAATTTGTTTAGGGGTATTTTTTAGTGGAAATTTACTTTTTAAATTTTTTTTTAACAATCTTGTGGCCCCAGTGCTTACAAAACCCCGCAGCCATGTTTTGGCGATAAATTAATGATTTTTGTGTCTGGAAAATTACCCGTTTCCAAAACCTGCCGTTAAAAGTAACGTGTCGTTACCTAGCAACCCCACAGAAGGCCAGACCGTTACCTAGCAACTCAATAGAGCTTCAGGACGTTACGTGGTCAGTGTTTTTCCAAGAGCCTCTGGAATAAAATAATGAAATTAAAAAACAGAAAACAAACAAACGGAGCAATATTATAAATATGAAGTGGAGCTGCAGGTAGCAGCTTATTTCTTCCTCGCTGCTGACCTCTTGTGGTTACAAGAAGTAAAACTCTGATGTTTATGGTTTTTGCCTTTTTATTTATGGTAAGACGATATAGTAAATATAACCTCCTGCATGTAATTTTGCTACAATTGGTCTGAAATTAATGATTTGATCATATTTGGAGCTTTCGTGTCTCAATTTAAATTCAGTTTGCATAAACTCATTTCTTCTCCTCATATTAAAACCTGGCAGGCAAATGAGATACCAGCTATATGGTAATACTGTGTTAAATTTACGTATTAAACGTATTAAAAAAACTATACAAAGTACTTGAAAAAGTCAATAACTTGTGAGTTTTCTTCAAGGTCATAAAAAGTCAAACATTTAAAATAATCTTACTTTTAGGCCTCATTTTCCATACAATATCTTAAATAAAATTTATATACTAAATTTATTCTTCTAATTTTTCTTTCAGAAATATATTCTTTCTGGTTTAAAAAAAAAATTTAAAAAATGACATTGAGCCAAGGACTTTGTTAAAGGTATTACTTTGTTTCACGATGTACAAAATAAAGCATCCATCCACCAAAAATACAGTGAGAACCAGACAGTAGAACTTCAGTACAATGTAGTGCAACGTCACAGTCAGCAGGTACATACATTAATCAAACACAAGGGGGCAGCAGAACCTCCTGAAATATTTACATTTCCACAGACATTAGCACTTATTTCCACACATTAGATTTAATCAGAGTTTCCTTTCAAGATCTGACAGGTTTGATTTTTATGGATAAACAAACAAACAAACAAAAAAACTACAAATAAATCAAATATGTTCAAAAATCCCTGTATGAGATTAATCTGGTACTAACATGCTAATAAACATGAAGTTATAATTAACTTAAAGATTCCCAAAATCATTCACCTATAAACTATCCTTCCTATTTACACATTAAATAAACTGAATTAAGACAATTTTTACACTAAACTGAGCAAAGGCCTTTCATTGGTAACAAAACGAGATCTTACTTTATTCCTTCTAATCTGCGAATAAATCAATTTAAATGGTTACATAAAGTAAACAATGCCGCTGACGTGAAACGCGTTTCTTCAAATGCTTCATATTTTAAATTTTCTGTCCATTTAGGCTTCATGAGGTAAAACATTCTTGGCATCTTCTTGTTTTTGAAGAAACTATAAATCACTAAAACCTTCATCTATCACTTCAAGTTTGACTATTTCTTTAAAGAAATCAACTCATCTTCTTTATACAACTTCAGATGTTTTTCATTTTCAGCCCCAGTGCTAGACCTGAACTCTGTACTGGACAATAAAAACACATTAATATCCCGTTAGTGGGGTCGATTTAAGCTTCGATTTTAGAGCCGTTTCTATGCCAACTGGTTTCTGTAAGAGCATTTATACTTTAAATTAACTCCCTGCAAAAAGTACAGCACAAAAACATCAACTTATCATCAATATGTTTCCATCAGGAGACAAAAGTTTGTATTCGTGTTGGCATCAAATAAACTCATGATCATGACGGGTTGTTATGTCCAAACATGACAGTTCAGCAAAACATCAGTTAGTTCCTGTTTTCATTTCATTTTTCCTAATATTTTCTAATAATCTGGCAGAACAAAAATGCTGATTCATCCAGAACAGAGGAATATTTCTACTTCTACTAGTCTGGGCCACAAAGCAGACTCAACAGGTTTAAAGTATCTTCAGGTGAACTGAGTTAATTAACACGAACAGCTGAGATTTGAGAAGATTTGACCATCTTTTATTTTCACTTGGAGTTGGGATTAGATCCCAAATGAGTTAATGTTAAAAAGAGATAATCCTGATATGAAACAATGTGAAACTGATCAACTTCATGATCAATTTCTCCCTAAATCTCATGTAGATTTGATATTTGATGTTATTTTAATGGATTAATTTGCTTAAAGGAGGGTTTAAATATTCTTTTAAGATGATTAAGATGAAACCTGCCAGAAGTGCAGTTATCCAGCGTTAATTTGTCTTAAAAATGCTTCAGAAAATAAAGAATGCCCTTAAAGCTGCAGGAACTTATTTAAAATTATGTTTTTACATATTTGTTAAAACTGTCTCCATGTTTAATATGAGACAGATAATCTGTGAAAAGATAGTTCTACCATTGCGTCTGAAGAAATACACCAAGACAAAAAAACGCAGTCAGAGTCAGGAGGAGGGTCTTAGCGCTGTCAATCAACTAGTAAAAGAGCTGCTAAATGTTCTAATGGTGGAAAAACAACTTCCTGTTACAGGAAAATGTTTATCCACCGTCATCAGTGGCCCTCAGCATTCACAACAGGCTATGCTAGCTGTGGCGTAGCAGAGAGCAAACAGGAGAAGAGCAGCGCCACACAGAGGGTGATTGACAGCACTGACAGTTTCAACAAATATATATAAAAAAATATTTTTTATAAGTTACACACTGCAGGTTTAAAATGAAACTACAAACATTATATGTTACATTACATGTAAAACTGTTACAAATCCAACAGAATAGTTTTCATAGAGAAAGTTTGTGATTCTAAGACATAGTGAGGTAAATACTGATTTGTGTAAATAAACGCTCTTCTTACAATGTGATCCTGGAGAATTAAACATAAACCTGATGAGAAGTTTTTGATTACATTTGAGAAACCAAAAAGTTAGTTTGTGTTTTCAGTGAACTAGCTCACATAAAACAGCTTTAAGACGCCTGAAGTTACTTTACTACGATGCTGATCCTGCTTTGTAGTTCAGATTCCTTTCATTTATTTAATTTAATACTTTTTAAACCTGATGATGGCAGTAAAATAGAAAATGCTCAACAAGATCTCAGTGTTGTTTTTGGACAACTAGCAGCTTTTATTTCTTTAATCCCAGTATAGCACAAGAAAGATACTTTTAATTACTCTAAATTCAGTTAGTTTTCCCTTCCTGTGTCATTTCACGGTTACCACACCGACTCTCGGATCGTTTACCACTTGTCTTGTGTGCTCCTGCTCATGTACTTGATCTGCGACAGGAACCGACTTCCCTCTTTCAGTTCCTGAACGGTCTGTCTATGTGATGTTGGATATGGGGTCGCTGATCTTAAAACACCTCCAGTACATGGCTCTTATCAAGGTAAAAAGAGCTAACACGATCAGCAGCACCCACGACACGTAGATGCCCTTTGAGTGCTGCGCCGGCTTCCACGTACCAACCTGAACACAAACACACACATATTTGTTCAAGTCTTTCAGCTTCACACACATAAGAGTTTTCTGAAGCTGTCTTGACTTTGAGGTACTTCCCAGAGGGAATCTGTTCCTACAAACAAGATCTTTAGTTGTTTTTCAGCATATAATGTAACTTAAATATAGCACATTAAGATCGCAATTGACTGGTGGCATCCAAAAGTTTACATTTTAGCTCATGATAGCATATAAACTGTAGTTGAGTACTTAGTTCTTCATGCTAACACAGTTATTTTAGCTATTGTTAGCTTATAACTTGTTGGTAAGTACTTAGCACATAATGCTAAAGTCAATATTTTAGCTCAGAATAGCATATAATCTATTGCTAAGTGATTAGTTGATCATGCCAAAATCACCATTTTAACTACTGTTAGCATTTTAGCTCACAATAGAACATAACCTCTTGCTAAGTACTTGGTTCATGATGCTAGCATTAGCATTTTAGCTCATGAAAGCATGTAACTCGTTTAAATGAAATCATCGGTCTAATATGCATCAACTTAAATACGCCTTAGCTTAGTTAGTCATGCTAACATTACCAGTTTAACTATTATCATTTTTAGCTCACAATACAATATACCTTGTTGCTAAGTTATATTAGCATCAAGCTACTTTTAGCTTTTTAGCTCGTGATCACATAACTTTTTGCTAAGTACTTAATTCATCATGCCAACATTAGTATTTTAGCTCACAATAGTATTTAAGCTGTTGCTAGTTGATTAGTTGATCTGGCTAATAATATCGTTTTAGCTATTGTTAGGATTCTAGGTCCTGATAGCATATAACATGTTGCTAAGTATGTAGTCCATTATACAAATGTTAGGATTTTAGTGCATAACATCTAACTTGTTGCTAAGTTCTTTGTTTATCATACTAACATTACCATTTAGATATTGTTAGCATTTTAGCTCATATTAGCATATAACCTTTGCCAAATACAGTTAAACATACTTTAGCCTTTTTGCTGATGTTGCATATTAGAACAGTGATTTCACACATGTTGCCTTTAGCACACATAAATGTGCTAAAGGCAGAACACAGTTAATGTAAACTTCCTAGTATTAGCAAATGTGTATAAATGAGCATTTTAGCTAGCCAATTTCATTAGCATTTTGACCTAACGAGATTACATACTCAAAATTACTAAAGAAGATAACTTAAGTTAGCTAACACACTAGGTTGTGCATGTAGCTCACCTCTAATTAAATGATAGTCTGCCGTCACTGAATGGTTATTCATGTTAGCTAACATCATAGACCTTTAAACTGCAGCAGTTTGTAGAAGCTGTTACTTTATCTGAAACACGAGGCGAGTGTAGCCCGGACCAAAACATGTCCTGATTTTAACCAATAATTTTTATCTTATTAACCAAATAAGTTGTTTTGTTCTCTTCTGTAGGACAGTATGAATACATCAAATTAAGGAAATTCATAATGAGAACGATCAGAATGTCATTGTGTCATATGAATCAATCTAAACAGTTTAACACAGATAGAAACTCACCAAAAGTCCAGTGGTGGATGCTGCCAGAACAACAAAGAGCAGGAAACACAGCCAGCTCCTCCTCCTCGGGTACTGCTGCCCAACTGAAGAACTGGTTAATACATAAGGAAAAGCATTTTATTTTAATGCAAACCTGATCGGGTCACAAATCAAAGAGACAAATATATGGATCCGTCTCTCAAAGAAGCAAACAACTGCAGAAATGCTTACACTTTTCGGCAGTGTGGACATCGGGCCAAAGTCCGGTCTGAAATCTCTGTCCACTGGAAGAGTGGAATAAAAAGAAAGGAAAGATCAATGCCAGTGAAAATATATGTGCAGCCTGTTGCAGTATTTGCCGTTTACCAGGAATGTATTGGAGCAGTGTCCGCAGATGACCCTGAGCCCGACGGGTTGGCGCCGCGGTTCTGGACTGTCGCTGCCGATGTGGACTGGTCCCAGGTTGATGATGCGCTTACTGCCCAAAAAACAAAATAAAATAAAATAAAAAAAATCAGGAAACTGCTGACTTAAAATAACTCATAACATAATCCTCTAACATTTCTAAACAAAACTTCCACTCTGTTTTTTTAGTGTTTTCTTCTGTCTGTTTATATACAGTCATATTCATTTCTTTGGTTAGCTAAAAATGCTAAGCTATGCACATATGCTAATACTATGAAGAAGGTTTGCATTAGCTAAACCTGTTCTGTATGCTAATGGCAGCTAATAGAAAATAATTGGATTGAAATGCAACTTTAGCAAAAATGCATACATATAGTCATATTCATCATACTAGCATTAGCATTTCTGCTAAAGTTGCATTTTAGACCAATTATCCTCTATTAGCTGCAATTAGCACACAGAACACATTGAGTTAATTAATGTAAGTCTACTTCTTAGTATTAGGAAATGTTAGCATTTTTAGCTAACCAATCTTGTTAGCATTTTGAACAAATGAGATTACTAAAGACAGATTAAGTTGGCTAACTTGCTAGGTTTAGTCAGTATTCTATTGATAGCATTTTAGCTAATGTTATTAGCTATTTCAGTCCATGTCATCCAGTCTGTTAGCATATTGAATAGTTACTTTAAATCAAAACTGAAAACTCACCTGTTTAGTTGATTTTAAATCATAATAAATGGAACATTGACCAACAGATTTGATGTTTGATGATCTTTATGCTAACATTCGACAAAATGTAATGTTTTTAGGTTGTTTCACAATTACTGACTTTATGTCTTTTAACAAACTTCAATGAATTTGATTATTCAATAGATCAGAATATTAATAAAACTGCATTTTGTTTACGAAGTTAAACACTACATAGATTAATTACAAAAATTTATGTTCTCAAGCTTTATTTCTGTTAGTTATGGTGATTTTCTGCTTACAGGTGGGTTTAATGAAAACTGTGGACTTAATGAAAAGTATGTTTTCAAAAGATATTTCTAATTTGATAAATAAAAAGCCTTACTGGAACTCATATTCTAATTTATCTCACAGGACTGCAGTATTTGTTTTTTTCCAGTCTTACCAGTACGGCCGTGGACAGGCGATCTTTTGGGATGTGACTTTGCAGATCAGCAGACAGTTACACGGACAGCGGACGTACTTCTTTCCAATGGGAGCGTTCTTTATCGGCTACAAACAGAAAACAAAAGAAACTCTGAAACAAATTCAAAACTTTCAGATGAACTCTGTCTCCATATCTGACGAATACTGATGGTGAAATATTCTGATAAACATCCAGAACAGCAGGGGAGCCTGAACTTTTTGTCAAAGTATTTGAGGGTCAAGAAGAAGGAAAAAAAAACTAAAATCTAGCACATTTTTTTCTGTTAGGAAATAAGTGTTATTGATTGTAGATACAAAACTTAAGAATGATTTTTCATATTTGCTGTATTAAAAGAAACATATCTAGTCTTCAAATTCGAAACACTGAGTTCCTTTAAATCTAGACTAAAAACTCAAATGTTTAGAGTTTCTTTTGAAATATAATCACTGAAACATTAATCAACATATTCAATGTTTATTTGTTTGCTGGTTTTCTGAATTGCTGGCGTCTTCTTTACGATGTAAAGCTCTTCTAACTGCCTTGTTGCTGAAATGCGCTGCACAAATAAACTTGACTGACTGAGTCTTCCTCGTTCTTACCGTGGCTTCGTTGCAGATGCTGCACTTCACCACATGCTGATGCGTCTTTCCCTCCACAGAGATGGCCGTCTGGCAGACCCGACAGCTGATGACCGGGGCGCTGCTGCTGTCTGGGCTGCCCTGGGGCGAGTACGGGGGCGGAGCTTCACTGGGCGGCACATAGCTGGGGAACGGCACAATACCTGAGGATAGGAAGACGATGACAAGATCCGCACAAACAACAGAGACACCAATAGCAGCAGCTTACAGGGTTAAATACAGGCTTACATTAACGCTTTTTGTCGTATTGGGCCCAAAGTTGGGTAGTAACCAGTTACACTTACTCAATTACATTTGTTTGAGTTACTTTTAGGAAAAATTTTACTTTCAAGAGCACTTTTACTTGACTGTGCTTTTTATTCACCAGACACACACCTGCAGTTTTTCTTAAAGTTTCATACGTTTTTTTTTTTTCTTTTAAACTGATCTGGAAAAATGCCTGATTTTATTATCATCTTAATTATTTTCACTTTGGTCTTTAAAAATACCAAAATTTGCCACATACTTTTATATTTTGGTCCGTCTAATGATGCAGTTTTCAAATATTAATGTTCTGATCAGATACTCAGTATATGAGTAGACTTTTTGCCAAATACTTTTTTACTCTAACTCAAGTAATTTCTTGAACAGCTACTTTGTACTTGATTAAAACTGTGTTGAAGTACTGCTACTCTCACTTGAGTACGACTTTGAGCTACTCTACCCTCCTCTGCTTGAGCGACACGGCGTTGCAAAGAGTCGACTACCTGTGTGCGACTCTTTGCAAATCAAATAATTTACATAACCATCATTCAAATCAGACTGGAGCAAACCAAACTGAGTTTATTTAAGGAACATTGCAAACTATCTGAGGACAACATTTCATTTTATTCCACTGAAATATACATTATTTAAGCATATAATGTAACCCAAGTATAGCACATAAAACTTGAAATTGATAGCAGACACACTAACATTAGCATTTTAGCTCGAGATAGCATATAACCACTTGTTGAGTACTTACAACTCATCTTAGTTAAAATTACATAGTTAGCAAACATGCTAATGGCAGCACTGCTGCTAATGTTTCATTTTAGACCATAAGCTTCTATTTAAATAATAAATAGTTAATTTAAGATAGCTAATCTCATTTTAAATAATTTGTACTCAAAATTATTTTAGTAGTTAGTTTAAATTGGCTAACATTCAACCATTAGGCAACAAGCTAATGTTTTTTTTTAGGTAACTTTCTAGCATTAGCAAAAAATTATATCAGGAATTTACCCCACGGATCTCATTAACATTTTAACTAATGAGTTTACTTACTTAAGATTACTATAGTATACTATAACAAATAGTATACTATAGTAAACTATCTAGTTTAAGCTGGCCAACATACAAGAGTTAGACGATGAATGTCAGTAACATATTTTACTTACTAAAGATTACTACAGTAGATAGTTTGTTAGCTAACATAAAAGGGTTAGTTAACATGCTAATAGTAGCATTTTAGCTACATTTCTACAGTTGGATAATGTGCAAAATATTAGCATTTTAGCTAACCTTCTAGCAAATCTGGATATACATTAGTATTTAGGTAACTTTCCAGCATTAGAAAATGTAAATATATTTAAGCATTTCAGTCCACCAATGTCATCAACATGTTGAACTAATGAGTTTAAATATTTAAGATGATAGATTGTTCAATTTAGCCAACATGAAAGCGTTAGTCAACATGCTAATGGTACGATTTTAGCTATCTTTCTAGTGTTATCAAATGTGCATATATATTAGGATTTTAGCTAACTTTCTGGTGTTGGCTGATGTGATAAATACTAGCATTTTAAACTTATGTGGGCTTTTTCCCCCCCACAAATTTTGCTTTATTTACTCTGGTTTGTCTTATAAAAGGTTCACTCTGTCTCCACAGTAAAAAAGTGTTTAGACGTTTATTTATACTAAAATTGCCGTGCGGTTAGTACGAAAACATTTTTTTTATTATTTATTGTTCTAAACAGTTTCTTTTGTATTTGCCCTTTTTCTCTAGAATTTTCTTTTCTGCAAATGTCCCAGCAAACATTAACATCTAGAATGAGTTCACAAACACACAGCTTTAATGGTGTTCAGGATTCAGGTCAGTAAACAATGACAACCTCACCATCACCATTTTCTTTTCTTATCTTTCACTCAGTTGTATATTTTACAACATGAATATCTGTATCAGTAACCAGGAGAGTCAGCAAGGCTGCCCAAACAACCGAGAGTGAAAGAGGAAATAAAAACACTGAAGTAAGTTTATATACATCAGGAACTAAATAATATACAAAGAAAGCTACAGCTTCTGAGTATACAAACAGTTATATCGGCATAGTTTTATATTTACTTTTATTATAACCTCATTTTGTAGTTTAAAGCAGAATATAGGACAAAGATCAACTGATTATTTGGCAGTTTTTATGCAGTTGTAAAGAATAATTAACTTTTTCCCATTTTGCTCTATATACAGCAATAATTAGACCATAACAAACTGATATTAACTGATTAATTAGTCCGGTTTGATGCAGTGCATTGCTTAACAAATATGTCGTTTGCAATTTGCCGAATGTTGCTCCAACATCATGACATTTCTTGTTTTGTCTGACTGGAAATCAGAGGCATTTGTCTTCCTTGTAAGCCAGTCAGTCAGATGACTTCCAGTAGACAGCAATAGGCTTTGTTACCCTTTGCTCCACAAAGCTGGAGAAAAATGTGGTTCACACAGGAACAGTGCTAGTGGTTTTAAAACTGGAAGTTTTTAAAATTACGGTATTCCTGGTTCCCATTATCAGATTATTTTCATTCATTTCACAAGATACTGTGAGAGGAAACGGTAACTAGTGAGAGTTTCACATTTTAACAGCTTCAGATGACTGCAAAAGTAGAAAATAAATAAAATATGGACTTTAATTTGGGAACATGTCTCCATGTAAAAAAAAACTGAATATAAAATATATGAACTTATTAGCTAATTTATAAACATCTGAAGGTAATTTTACAAACCTAATATTATTTCTTGCCTCTGTCACTTCACATACATGAATGCCAAGTTATTTTACACATGTGAAACATGTCCTAGGTGTGTCTTAATTTCCCAATCGACGTCTTCCACTGTAATCCAAACTCAAAGCTAAAACGGCTAAGCTTGTTTACATTAAAACATTTCCAGGGTTAAACACAAATGTAAATGTTTTACTTATTCTAGACTAAGTTAGTTAGCATGTATTAATGTGGTTTAAGTGGCTAACAGAAAACAAATGTGTACGTACTCTGTGGATATCCACCGGAGCTTCTCTGCGGGAAGAAGCCGTTGGTCGCGTACTGCTGCTCGGGCAGCAGCGGTGACCGCTCCTCGTCCGCCATGGCTGACCGCCCCGGACCCAAGTCTTTCAGCGCACCCGCTGGAAAGATCTCTGGAGCGGCGGGTACTCCTCTGGACCTCGATAAAGATTCCCAGGGGGTTGGAAGTTAAATCACTCCAAAGGTTTGCGTTCACATGACACGGCGAAAATCACCCACTGAATGCGGAAACGACTCTACAAAAACATTCGTCACATGACAGCGGTTTGAGTCACGGTTGTGATGGACACAGGGCTCAGCCAATGAAAACGCTCGCTGCGTGAAAGTGGGTGGGTCTAAGAACGTCCGACTTTTGTGGCGTTCAATTTGTACTTGGAAGTCGGATTTTTTATTTTACACGGCAGATAAATTAACAGAAACAATAATCTCCACGAAGACGGGGGTTTCTCTTCATCTCTGACCTCAGTTAATAATATGAATACTTTTTCTAATGATTTGTTTAAACATCTGTTGGTTTAGCATAGTCAAATTAAATGAAAGCGTAGCATATTACTGTATAAAATGTAGTAATGAATATATCCCAGGTAAATGAAATGCAGCAGATCATGTTGCTTGATTTACACGGATTTATTTGAGAACGATACACTATTATTGATAATTTTGAGACATCTATTTTTATTTCTAACAAGCTTAGGTCAGAACAAGATTTTTATGATATTTTGAGCAACAATAATTATTTGTAAAATTATTTTAGTTCACGGTAACGCAATATTAACACAATTATTAAAAATGAAATGTTTCCCATAAAATGATTTAATTTCGAATGTTTAATACCTTAGAAGTAATTATTTTTTCTGCTTCCACGTATTACCAGTTCCAAAAATTAAATGAAAGGCATGTTTAATACCTTGTTAAATTATTTTTCAGATAAATGGATTTTGATAGATTAAAACAAGTTCAGTTATTTCTATTTGCATGGTTCGTTATTTTTCTCTTTTCTTTCGATTTTTCTACCAATAACTGGATAACAAAAATCTTCGGTCTGGTGCTTTGGTCTTAACAACCCCCAGTTTTGCTTACAGAGACTTCAGTGTCCATCTTATTTCTTGCTTCTGTTGTTTTGTTTATTTATTTCGGATAATTAAAATTATCAAAAATGATCCAAAAATAAATAATTTTAATAATTTATTTTCAGTGTTAGATGTTAATTAGAAATTAAAGTTTGTTTTTTGAGAACATGTTCTTGCAACAAACTTATTGCAAGAACATGTAACAATAATGCTACTTTGCACAAATGGTGTCAAATGGTGTCGTTTCTTGAAAATAGTGTCAAAACGACATTATTATCGTTTATCTTGATAACTTCTGAGATAATTTATCGTCCAGCAAAATTTGTTATTGTGATATTAATACTTGAAACCGGTAATAATCATCCAATATCTATCTGTTGTTGTTTTTTTCATTTTACATTAGAGTTGGGGTCTCTCTGTCATCTAAAAAATACAATATCACAAATGCAGTGTTTCCATTAAATAAGAAACGCAATTAAAATCACATATAAATAAGTTTGTTTATGCGATAAGTAATTTTTAAAAAAAAACATGCTTTCCATTATCCTCCTACCATTTCCTGTCGTCTTCCATTCGTAACATGATCACATGACTCGTGTGATGAGAAACGTGTTTCCTTTGCGAAAACACGTTTTTCGATACGGCCGAAAAACCACCTCAACTCAGCGCAAAATCTTTTTAGCGAAAAAGTTCTACGACATAATTGGAATACCGTGAACTCGTGTGTGACGTCACGCCTAGTTCCGAATTTCCTCTCCCGAGGTAAATGGACCGCATCAACAGCATTCTGGTTTTTCCCGCGCGCCGAACTCGGATGTGACATCATACGAACAATGATGTGAGAAAAAATGGAATGTAGCCGAAAATACAAAAAAAAAAGAAAAGAAAGAATTCCCCGAATAACAGCGTTTTTATTTTTAAAACACATAAACAGACATATTAAGATAATGTTTGGCGATATATGAATCTCTGAAGTACTCAGACTTCTAGTTAAGCGAACATTTCTATTTATGTGCGAAATTAAATGGTGCCGTTCACTCCTCCATCCAAGTGAGGGCAGTAGGGTCGCATCGTCATCCACTCAGAATTAACCGGAGAAGAAGAAGAATAGAGAGCGCAGCGCTCAAAGCAACATCACGCCTCCTGAATGCAGCGTCTCCATGCTTCTCTCCACGTGAGTTAAAACCCTGCAAACAAAAGGTAAAAAGCTGCAAGACGTTGTACTAAAAATGCTTCTTTGCACTTCATAAAGGTTATGCACGAATATATTGACATGCCATTGGTTTTTACTGTCGTTAAAGCAATCATGTACGCCAGTGATTGAGTTTTTTCTGGAAAGAATCCTCGAAGTTTGTGAAAAGTTTCCTTTTTTCTCCTGCAAACAGCAGTCGACAGAAATGTTCAGTGATTTTCCTGCTTACTTACTTGCTTTTTGTGGGTTTTTGTCCCCCTTTGGAGACATTTTCCCCCCCATATTCACCTCTACAGGGAACCTCAAGTTTTTCTCCAGTTTAAAAAGTGGCTGAAAATTCACATTTTGTCGAAAAGTATTGGTTATAAATAACAACGGAAACTTCTGATAAAGGACATTTGGTGAAAAACAAAGGAGTGTTAATGTGCATAAGTTTTATTTGCATGAAAAGCTTTAGATGCAAGAAAAATCTAATGTATCTAAATCCATGTAAACACAGAAACTTTGAGGAGGATTTAAATTTTTTATTGCATTTAAGAGTGATATAAAAATTCAGCAACCGAGTTGAACCGAGTTGCGAATTAGAGTATTTTTAGGATGAGATTCACACAGTATGATAAAATCGAATAAAAATTTCAGCGTGTTTACACAAACATTAAACGACATTATGATTATTAGTTATTCTCCCTGCTGCAAAACTGAGGCCATCTTCACTGCCGTTTTATTAACGCAAGAAGAGCACAGGTGATTGTTGTGGAGAATTATAACGTTTTCGCAGCTGTGGACTTTTTAGAGAAACAAAAGGCTAACAAGCTGTTAAATAGTTAGGCTATCTGCTCAGGTAGCTTCCCTGCAGTCTTCTTCACTTACATGTGATCATTGCTTGCAAAATTTTATTTTTAATGCAATATTACCTTTAAAAAAAAGAGCATGTTGGAGCTTTTTGAGTGTGTACATCATTACTTTCTGTGTTTTAGACGTTAGAAAAATGTCCAAATAGCCGAATTTGTGTTTCTTGGGAAAAGGTTGGACACTTCCTGTTAGCCTGTTGACCTACTGTGTGCAGCAAAATGTTGGTAGGATGGTGCTGTTTGGAGAAAAAATGGAGAAAACTTTGGTCTCACCAATCCTTACTTTGGATTTTCAGTAAAAATAATTAACAGTAGGCAAAGTATGATGTGAAATTTGAGTGATTTTGAAACCATAATTTGTTATATTTTTACTCTGATAACCAACATATGTCTTGCACATAACTATAACACTCTGAATATGTTGTCTGAATTTAAAAAAGACTTATCCCAGATTCGACCTGTAAATTTAACCAAAGGCTCGCAGCAGGGACAGTAAATCTCCCACTGAGAATCAGAGGCCCTCTTGTCTTTGTGACTTCAGTCACTGTTGAGTAATAACTTCTGAGTCCAACTTCTCTCTTATCTGATGGTCCCTGCCTACATTGTTAGCAAACCTGATTTACAGCTTTGTTTTCTGAAAAGGCTAAAAGGATGTGGAATGTAGTGGAAATGGTCAAAAGTAAAAAAAAAAAATGAGTGCATGTTTATTGTAAAATAAACGAGATTATATGCCAAGTGTTGAGCCTTAAAAGGGATTGAAAAATAAACATAAAAATATCAAGTTAAGTGGAAATTTTGGTATTTTTTTTAGGATGAATATTATTATAATTCATATAATTCGCAAAAATAATAAAATCAGGCAAAATAAAAATTTTCCAAAACAAATTCTTTCAGTGAAAAATCTGTGAATTTTTGGTTAAACCATGTTTGTTTTTCATTCAGTTGGTAGAAAGTCAGGTAAAAGTAGCGATACTTCATAATAAAATTACTCAATTAAAAGTACATCATAGTGAAAATACTCCTAAAACTACTTTTTTTCTCAGAAAAGTTACTGAAGTAAATGTAATTGAGTAAATGTAACTAGTTGATGCCCAACTCTGCCTGTGAGAGGTTTGACTGACAGACCAGCAGGTCATGTCTGTATGTTTGCAGTTAACAGTTAACAATATTCACCCCACTGTAACCAGCTAAACAACTTTCTTCCTACATTTAGCAACATTTCAGACAAAAAAAATGGTATTGGCCAAAAATGTACAGGTCAGGCTTTTTAAAGATCGGTAATCGTGATCAGCAAGAAAACTGCAACTGGTACATCTCTAGTTTATACCTTTTTCTTAATAAAATGTATTTTAATAGAATGTATCTATATGAGTTTCGTATTCTGATTAATTTAACCAGTTTCTGCACTTGTTTCTTTTCAGTGACCTACTGTTTTTTTGTTTTTGCTGTCTTCAGTTTGTCTTGCCTGCTGAAGGTAAAGTGAAGCACTGCTTCATGGGCCTAAACAGGCTTTTCCAAGGATTTCGAGGACAGACTGCAGCCTGCACTGGCTGTTAAACAACATTGTTCTTGTTGGTGATTGACAGCAGAACTACCTCACCACATGTCTCCTTAAACCTCTGAGAAACATCACCTTCCTTATGTCTTATCTCATGTACGACCCCGTATCCCCTGGGACACAGAATGCCTCCCAGGGGCAAAATGGACTCTTGAGTGTGAAAACTGAGAGAGATTCTTGGAGAACACCACCAAATGATGGACCTGAATCCAGCTTTACCTTCCCTGGAGCATCTCCTGGGATTCCTACCTCGTCTACGGAAAGAGAAATGAAGCCATTCCCTTTGCCAGTTAGCAACTACAGGCCTGAAAACTATCTAACAACTTCGCAAAGTACCTTCAACATTCCCCACAAAGAGGAGATCAAACACCAACCTATAGATCAGTGTGGTTTCTTCACCATCACCCAAAAAGAAACCTTATCCATTTCAGCCCCAAAGATGTCAACCTTCTCGACTTCATATGGGCATCAACTCTCAAGCACCAGCTATAGCTCCTACAACTGGTTGCCAGACCACAATGGTACGACCGAAGTTTTCTCGAAATTGGCATCAAATGCGTCTGTTTATGCCACTCGAGCAGAAGATCAAAGAGTTTCTTCTCAACCCAGTTACTTTGACTGTAATCCACAATTGGCTGGGAACATCTTAGAAAATTACGGACTGGAGAAAGCTGACCTGGACGAACTTCTGAATTACTCTGAAGAGCAGACTACTGCCGAGAACTTGCCCTACCTCTTAGAAAGCATTCGCATGAAAAAGGCCACAAGGACTGCACCTGGAGTTCAGTCCAACTCTGACTCTACGACTCGACCCACTGCAAGCCCAACAGGAGTAGATGCAGCTAGTTTTGGAAAGCCAGGAATACTGGAGGACAAAATGTCTTCGTCTACTCTTCTTCACCCAGTGAAAATGATTAAAAATGAGCAAGATGCTGCTGGTTATGCAGAGGTACATGCTGCGATTGGTAGAAACATTCAGAGGAACCCTTTGTTGATGGATAATTTTCAAACCAGCAGTACAGAGGAGCCATTCGCAACTTTAACTAAAATAAAAAGTGGTGATTTGGGTTCTTCAGGTGACCAGAAAGAGTCTCTTGTTGCTGTGAATCCTCCAAGTATCAATCAGACTAGACTGCTTCAAGCTCAACCGAACCAGGCGAGTGGATTGACCCGATCCATTGGTTTTGAACAAACAGGAACGCCCAACGATAAGCCAAAAATTATTATTAAACCAGTTAAACTGTTTGACTGGGCATATACTGGAAAATCTATTACAGATGTTGAGAATACGTCTGTCAAGAATATTCACAATGCAGCTTGGGTTGGTGTAAAGGACGGCAAACAAGCACCACAGCTAAGCTTTGCAGAGTTAAAGAACAGCAGTTTGGTTTCTTCATATGACCAGAAAGTATCTGCTGCCGATTTGAACCAACTGAATGTTGTGGCCTTTCCAAAGAGGAATGCAGCTGGAAAACTGGAGACCCAACAAAACCATACGCCACAGTCGGTTCCCCAACATGAAACCAGAGATGCTACATCCAGTGGTGAAAGTAAAATTCAAGGGCAAGGATCAAATATTGCAGACTCAACGATGAATCTGCAAATGCTACAGAAAACAAATATTCAGAAAATTTTGCAGATTCTGAAGGATTTGCAGCCTGATGTGTCTTCTGCCGCAAAACCAGATTCTCAATCATCTTTCATTCCCAAAATGCCACACATCTCGGATGCCGTTCCATCTTCAACAGTTGTATCCAAGAACCCTGCATCTAGTGTTTCTCAGTCTCAGCCAATCATTAAAACAAATGACACTGCTCATGTGCCACCTTCTAAGCCTCCACCTCCAGCCAAGGCTGGGTCCTCGAAGGATCTGCCGTCCCTTGGTGTGAGGCGTGATTATGCAGCAGTTATGCCAGGAAAATTTCCACACATCTGCTCTTTATGTAAGAAAGAATGTCCTCAACTAAAGGTAAGTGTGTTTTCTTTTCACTTCCTCTTTCATAATAGTGATTGCTTACTGCTAGCAACTTAATTATTTTAGTTATCTCTCATGCATTAAATTGAAACCATCTTAAATGTCTCTGCACCTTAATTTGTTTAGCAAATGTAATGTCAAGACAAGACTTTATTTGTTGCTGTTTATTTTAGGATTGGGTCACCCACCAGACAAGCAACCAACACCATGCCAACTGCAACCGCCTTCGCAACCAGTTAGTACATTTAGCCGTTTTTAAGAAATATTTTAAGTTTTTGGAAAGGTAAAGGGTTTTCTGGAGTATTGTTTGTTTTTTACACCTAAGAAATAACAAGAAAACATTTTAAATATAAAATATTTCTCCTTTAACCTACAATGGTGGTGGACTTTTGAGACATTATGTTATTTCAGAAAAAGTTTACAGTATCTAAGGAGACCTTTATTTGAATGTGCTGGGTTTTTTTCCCACAGATACCCTCATTGGGATGGGGAAGTGCAAAGGTAATCTATTTTTTCAAATTTGCAACAGTAACAACAAGTTTTTCTCATTGCCAAGTTTCTTTTTTTCAAATGGTTGATTTGATTCTTGTTCACTAATCTTTTTAGGGATGCAGTTAAAAGTTCTAAGACTTTAACCCGAGCCTCCCTGCATCATCGTTCCCGCTCAAACAGCAGCAGCAGTTCCAGCTCAGGAGATGGACGAGACAAATCCATCAGCCGTTCACGTTCCCACTCATACAGTCCATGTCATCGGAGGAGCTCAAGAGATGGACAGCACAAATACAGCAGCAGATCAGGACATAGCAAAAACAGATCCAGTACTGGCTCCAGTTCCCGTTCGTACAGCCCCATCTGCCACGGCTCAAGAGATGGAAAAAAACAATCCAGCGGTAGTTCCTCCCAACACAGGCTGCAATGCCGCACCTCAAGGTCTAGGTCTCGCTCTTGCTCCCCACGTTATAATCGTTCTGGTTATCGATCACGTTCAAGAAGCTACGAGAAATGGTCCTCACCAAAGAGAATGAATAAGAAATCAATTTCACCAAGAAGGAACCACAAACGGCAGTTGTCTAGAGGAAGAAGTTGTGAGCAAAGATCGTCACCAAGAAGTGATCAGAAAGAGGGGTCAAAGAGATTCCTTGAGCGCCAGTCTTCCCCAAGAATATATGATCATAAACAATTGTCACCAAGGCAATGGTCACCGAGGAGTGGTTATGCGAGACAGATGTCCCCAAAAAGAACTGATAAACGATGGTCCCCAACAAGCAATGGTGAGCAATTCTCACCCACAAGAAGTGGCAATAGAAGATGGTCTCCAGTGATGAGCCCTGGCCAACACTCCTCTAGGTCTAATGATAGACTAGAGTCACCACAAAGACGGACAGATGTTAGTACTTATGACCGGTCTCCGCCAAGAAGGGCCGACTGCAAATATTGGTCTCCGCCAAGGTACCATGATCGACAGTCATCCCCAAGAAGGAATGGTGATAAAAGATGGTCACCAACAAGAAAAGGTGAATCATTCCTTGAAAGAGATGAGAAACAATTCCTGTCAAAGCAGAGTGACGAGGAAACGACTTCTGTAAGAAGAAACCGCAAGAGACATGCGTCTCCAGAAGAGCAGCTGTCTTGTCAGAAAAAGAAGTCCAGTGTACAGATCCTGACAAACAAGCTGCTGGAAAATTCAGGTTTGATCTCAAAACATTGTTGAATCCATAAAATCAAAGTGTTAGCAATGTCTTTACTTGTAGAATGTCTCCATCTGTCCTTTTTTTTGCTAATTCTTTCTCATGCATTCTTCTCCTTCTAGCTATCGAGTCTGGCTCAGAAGAGTCCAAGATCAAAGATGTTGTAGATTTAGTGGTTCCTGTTTTACTGGCTGAACTTGCAAAGAATGAGGATTCCTCACAGTCATCATTGGGATTGCCCTCACAGGACAAAAGCAGGAAGGTCTTAACACATTCATCAAGTGAAAGACGGTTATCACCATCTTCCACAAAAATACTGTCCAAACTCAAGCAGAAACATGCAAGATCTTCTAAGAAGACCAAGGTTGGTGTGCATCTTTGAATTCATCAAGCTAAGATATGTTAGCTTCATCATTCCTACATTTTTGTAGACTAAATAAATTGCTAAAAATGTGTGTGGGTTGCAAATGGTTCAAAATTCAAGGGCTTCAGATTTGGAGTTGAAGATATACATCGCTGGTTCAAAAGGAGCAAACCTAATTTTGTTTCGTAATTCAACCACAAAGGTGGCCAGATACAATCAAGACTGTTGGACCTGATGGCCGTTTAAAAAAAAATCTCTAGCAAACATTACAAACTTGTGTTTCTGCCTGTGTGGAGATTGTTGTCAAAATTGGCAGTAGTGGGATATGGGTGAATTTGCACACTTCTGATTTCAACTCAAACTCATTGTTGAAAAATCTTTGCCTCTCTAAGAAGCAAGCGAGGTCCAATAAAAACATTGAGGACAGACTGAAATTATGCAAAAGGTAAAATGATCAACAATGGGAGGCTGGTGCAAACCTCTCAGGTGTGAAGCTTATTGTGTTTAGTATGAATATCCAAATGGATCAAATGTAAAAACAAGCAGTTGGCTTTTTCCTAAAGCCTCAAAAGAACATTTGTGTCAGTCCCAAAACTTCTGGTTATGACTGTAGATTGTATTAATCTGATCCATCTACAATGTGCTATGTTAACAGGACAAGAAGGCCCTCTCCATCACCTCACAACATGGAAGAAAACATCATAAACTGTAAGTTATGATGTTTTTTAGTTCAATAATTTTATGAATTATGCAGTAACAATCACCAAAAAATGTTTTAAATTCTTCCACTTTAACTTGTGTCAACAGATGCTGAAGCATTCAAGACCACTTCTGGATTAATTTTTATTTTTATTTTATATCTTGTCTTCCACTCATCCCCCCTCTTTACACATGTATAAAGCTAAGCATTTCTGTACAGATTCACTATGAATAATAGATCTGAAACGAAGATAAGTTACCATGTCTTGTTTTACTATGGTTCTCAGCTCTTAGGTTGTGAATGCCACTCATTCACACTTTGTTTGATGCAAAATACTTGATTCAAGGCCTTTTTGGAGGCTGTAAGGTTTGGGTTGTTTGTACAACAGCATAATACTATTTAAGTTTGCAGGAAAGTAAATGCTTTTTTTGTTTGAGTTCTTAAATGTATTTTTGTGTCTTTGACAGAAAATCTGGGGATACCAAGAAACTGGGTTCATCTGAGAGCTTGGACCTTCTTCCGATAAAAACGCTTTTGTCTTTGCATCAAAAACTTGTGAAAAAAGCAAAACGTTTGTCTTCCAAAGGATCACACGTCTCCAAATCCAAAACTTACTCGCAAAAAACACAGACTTTGAAGTCGGTTGTATCAGTAAAAGAGCCGTTGAAACAATTAGTTTCCTTGAGGTTCAGAAGTCTGGAAACGAGGCCTCATTTTGGCCTCTCAAATCAAAGAAGTGGACCTATAGTTTTCAGAAAAGATCAAGAAGATGCAGTTAAAGAAAAGACGAAAGTTAAAGGGACAAGGAGGATTATTATTCCTGAACCAAATGAAGAGAATAAAACTATCACCAAGGTAAAGCCTGATTCTTCAAAAACATTTGCAAGTAAACCATTGGATAAAACTGCTGAATGTTGCGGAGTCGTTGAACTAATGAAAGTTGAAGATTCTTTTGGAAATAAACAACAAACTTCAAATGGTTCACTTCAGGCTCAGGAGACGATCGTCAAAACTCAAGAAACCTCAGACAAAACTTTGCCAAAAGTCCAACCAAGAATGGATCCAGATTCCAAGAAGTCCAAAAGCCTTGGAAAGAATCCTGATTCTGGAGTCACAAGATACAAACCAGCTACTAAAGTTTCCAGAAAAGGCAAAGGCTCTCAAGTTGCAGTTGAAGACGGAACCAAGGTTGGAAAAATGTTAAAGAAGACTGTTGCTAAAACAAAGAAAGGGAAGAAAATGGTTGCAAAAGTGAAGGTCAAGGCTCCAAAAACATCTACAAATAAAAAGCTGGATGAAACTACTAGATGTCTTTCAGAAGGTAAAGTGGGAAAACTTTCTGAAACGGCGTTTGGAAACTTCAGTAAATGTGATCAAGCAAGCGTCAAAGAATCTGAACCCTCCCTTTCAGTGTCCACAATACCAGTGATGGAAAACAGTCCAGGTGATTGTCAGATTTCAAAATCTGAGATCGCTAAAGCAAAGACCTTACAATTTAACACCAATGAAAGTCAAATACAAATCAGCCAAGAAAAAGAAGAAACTTCATCTAGGGACATAAATGTGTCCTCCAAGCTGATGTCGTCAGAAAACCTCTCTGCAGTTTGTCAAACCCTAAGAACAGACAGTTCTGAAATAAAGGTTGACAAATCTGCCTTCCTCTCAAAAGACACTGCTTGGCTTGTGAAGGCAAATGTTTCAACAGCTGAAACAAACATGCAGACAGAAGGTATTACAGATGGTAATGTGATGAAAAGAAAAATGGATTTTCTTGAGACCAAAGGAGATGAAGTGACTGCTACAAATGCCTCCCCAGCTGAACCTGAACATCCTCAACCAGGCAGTGAAGTTATCACCGCTGCAGATAAACCTGCTGATCCAACGATGAGTCAACAGACAACAACAACTCGAGAAACTCCAGGCCTGGCAGCGCTAAACCTGAAGACCAAACAGCTGGAGGTTCAACCGCAGTCTGCTGGAAGCTCTGCTGAGACACCTTTGGGTTCACCACAAAAAACTGGAGGGGAGGAGGAAAATGATCAAAAAGGTATGTCGGAGATGACCTGTTTGTAATTCTTTTCACCATACCTGACTTTCAAACTCAAATATGAAATAAAAGATAAAAGACTTATGCTTTTTCTCATGAGCCAAAATCGACATAAAATTATTCCCTGGCCAAAAATATATATTTTTCAACTAAAATCACCCAAAATATATATTTTTTAACCCTCTTAATAATTAACTAAGCATGCAATGTTTTAATTGATCAATAACAAACATTAGTCACTAGAGAAATGTGTAAATAATTGCAGATCCAGAGCTATTAAACGGTTTTGCATGTAGTCTGTAAAATCTTTTAGGCTTGATTGTCTGCTAAATTTAATTTCACATATTTTTGGTGGGGGGGTGTTGCACAAAGCCAGCCCAGGGCCACAAATAGCCGTTTGACACCCCTGCTCTAAAAGATTTTAGAGAGAAAAAAATCCACCATAATGTTTTATTTTTCTTCTTTCTACAAAAATAAAAATTATTCACCCAAATTTAATTTCTGTAATAACATATCTTGTCCTCTGTGCTAATCATTTCTCTTCTGAAGTTGATGTTCTGACCCAGAAGAACCCGGTCGCCTGTTTTCCAAACGCAGCAGCAGCAGCTCCGAATCGCGTTGAGTCCTTATTAGTGACTGTTGGCGAGAGGATTTGGTATTACCTGCAGCCACACAATTTCAGTAAGAAACCCGTTTGTATTTTCAAAAAAAAATACAGAACGTTTCTTTTGATTTTTAATGTTTCATTTTTGTTTTGACCCTCATCTAGAGTGTGTTCCTGCGGGAATTATCCTGTCGTCCAAAGTAAGATTTATTTAGCCTTTGGCTTTTTGATGTAGTTTATTGAGGAAAAATTATCCTAAAACTTGATTCAGTACATGAGTCTGAATCAAAACATTGAACCATATGTCTTCTTTTTTTGTCCATGTAAATTATCTAAATTAGTCATTGAAGTTTCAACTATGTTTTTAATTTTGACATTATGTATTTTACTCAGGTTTTTGCCTTCGCAGCTTTAATAACAACCACTTTTGCTTTCATTTTATTATTTTCTTCCAGCCTTACGCTCTCAACTCAACACTGCTGTTGATAACAAACCTTCCTGTGGACCATGGCGGCTCCTACACAGAGGAGGAAGTTGTAAATGTGCTCCGTCAATTTGAATTTCAATACGCACACGACAACATCTACGTTATCCCTCAGACAGGCATGGTAAGCACCTGGTTGTGTTTTTGTGTTTGGTTGAAACTCAGCATTCTGGGTGTCTTAGGGTGCGCTGAAGTGACCCAATTCCGATTTTTTTTGACATAATGCGACCTGTATCTGATCTTTTCATGGCAGTGTGAACAGCATATCCAATACGTGTTCGATTCAAATGCGACCCAACGTCCAGGTCGCATTCATCCGAACTGAACGTCACTGTTTCTCAACAAATCTCACTATTCTGCGTCCCGATACGTGCAAGCAAAACAACAACCATGACGGATTAGATGAGGATTAAGTTGTTGATATGCTGCTCCAGTTGGACAACAACTTCAAATATGTAAGCTAAGCTCCACCGTTAGCCTCCATGTTTACTTCCGCAAACACTGAGCACTTCTTCTTTTTATGGCAGTTGGCAGAACAATGAGAACGCTGACGCTATTGCTCCCTCTACTGCGCATGCGGGACACTTTCAGGTCGTTTACCCGTTCACACTGCAGAACGCATACAGGTCGCATTTACTGGCAGTGTGAACGGCCCCGGCAAAAAAATAGGAATTGCTAAAAATCGGAATTGGGTCACTTCAGGCTGCAGTGTGAACACACCCTTAGTGGAAGCTAAGTGAGCTAAACGTTTTCAAAATTAGCAATAGCGTTAAAATGCTAAACTAAAAATTAGCTACGCTATTAGCAGAAGTATGACAGTAATTTTTCTAAGGTTTTGAATATCAAGATGTTTTTTGATATTACATTTTGTTCTTTTGGGTTTTTCAATATTTTCCCCCCAGCCTGTTCCTTATTGTTTAATCGTGAACTTTGACCTCAGCTGATTCAAGTGATAACTGCTGGACTTGTTCTGTAGATTTCTGTCTGTTTAAACTGGCCAGGCACTCCCAGGAAGATTCGCTACTTTTCTATGTTTATGCTGTTTGTGCATATTGACTCATGTTACTTGACAAGTTCTGTTTTTTATGCAAAATTCACATTTTGTACAGTTTTTGTGGTTCTATTTGGGTCTGAACTGCTTCTAAAAGCAGCCCAAGCTCTAAAAGAAAAACAAACAAAAAAAACACGCAGTTGATGTTTTTCAGTGTCTGGAAATTAAGTCCTTTCAAAAACCTCTGAAATTTTAAGTCACATTTGACTGGCACTGCACAGTTACCTAGCAACCCCAGCCAGCCCAGCCCGTTACCTAGCAACCCCAGCCAGCCCAGCCCGTTACCTAGCAACCGAAGTGGAACTCTGGCATTTTTACTGTCATATTTTCACACAGGGTACGATTGGCTTGGCCTCTATCATCAACTGAAAACTGTACTTTGGTTATTATTGTCTCATGTATCAAAAATATGATCAAATTGTAACAAATGAGTGTTAAATTTAAGCAAAATCAGACTTAATTTGTAAAAGGTAGAATTTTGTTTTCATTTTTTTTAAATAATTTTTATAGAGTTTTGTTTTCTAACATTCTGTCTTTTCAGGCTTTTGTGCTCATGCCAAATGCGCGGTCATTAATTGGCCTCGTCGTCGCAGCAGTGCACGGTTATCTCTCTTTCAGATCGAAGAAACTCTTCTTGCAGATCGTGGAAACAGACATGCTAATGACACCAGTAAGCATGAAAAGAATAAAAAAAATTAAAATACTGATAAAAACAACCTGATTCCTGTCAACCTGCAACCAATACCATCAAATATCTATTTATCTGTCATTAAAAAACTTAATTTAAACAACATTAATACCCTGAAAGTAACCTAAAGACGCTGTAAAGTTTTATTTTTACTCTGTTTTTGTTTCAGCTTGGGTTTTATAAATCTCTCATCGGACTAACGCCTCTCGTAAGTAACCCAAACATTCTTGGATGGTTTTGTTTTGCTTGAGCTTATTTAGCGCTGCTGAACTGTCTAGTTTTGCCGTTCAGTGTTTGACCCTGGAAAGTAAGAACACCTTTGCTCAGTTTGGCAGCTGCAACTACATAGCATTTTCCAACAAATCCACCTTGTACAAACCTGTGTAAAGATTTTTTTAGGAGGTTAAGATATGAAAACTCTTTGTCACTTTTTACTTGAGCTGTACAATATATCACAAAAAAGAACTGTTTGCTAATACATGCCAAATGTTATGAACTTACATTTTTCATTCTAGTGTAAACACATAACGGTGAAAGAAGAAAAAATGGCAATAATATTGTCACTGCAATATTTACAGATGTTCAGCACAAAATATTAGAATTTCTCAAATAGACATTAAAACTTATACAAAAAGACGTTAGATCAGTGTGAGTTAATTGTCAATTTGGCAGCTGTAAGGTTGTATTCAAGACATCTGTTAAATTTCTTAAATTTTTATTTTACGGAGTTGGAAAAAAAATTGTGACGTCAATTTTTACTAATATCATTCAGCTCTACTTTTTTACAAAATGAGCAGTTGACTCAATCTGAGTGAAAAAAGATGGATCAATAACTATAGTAATTATAAAAACATATTAAATAGAAGAAGGATGATTAGGATAAACAGAGTAGTTTGTGAGGTTGGTGAGGAGAAACCTTCTGTCTGGTGAAATGACGTGAAACTACAAGTTTTGTCTGAACTAACTATGATTTAAGATCTGGGGCTAAACACCAGAAAAAATGGAGGAAAAGCAAATATATGTAGTTGTTTTAACGTTGTTCTGGCTGTCGCTGACACAGAACATGAGAGACGATGGCACCAGTATAATCTACATCCACAACATTTCGCCAAGCGACATCGCTGATCTCAGGAAAGCTTTGAGAAAAATTGGTCATGTGAGAAACTTCCTGCCTCTGCTCAACAAGGTATTAAATTTAAAGGTTTATATTCAAAGCCAGGTAGAGAGAAGGACCTAATGGATTTATTTCTGTTTTTGTTTTTTTTTGTTTTTTTAGGTTTTTGTTGAATTCGAGACAGTTTACGATGCAGATCGCCTCGGCGTTTGGTGCAGCCTGATGAGACTGGGTTTCGTCCACACAGTCAACAGGCTGAAAATACCAAGAAGCCTCAAGAAATCACAACGTAAGGACATAAAAGCTTAAACTTTGAATGAAATGTGCAAAAAAAAAGTAAATTTCTACATGCTTTAAGGAGATGAAGGCAATAAAAAGTAGGAAAGGGATAAAAAATGAATAATTTTAATGAGAAATATCCTGTCATCCTTTTTGTTGTTTCCGCCAGTAGTAACATCTGGTTGTTGATCACATGATTCCTGTGATGCTGCAAAAAAGCGTTTCCAGTTGCAGTTTTGCGAAATAAAGTAATTTAGATGCAGCCAGAAAAACTGTACTTCATCCTATAGGCAAAACATTTTATAGAAAATTTTTCCATTAACCAAATTTCTTTTTGAAATTCCAATTTGCCAAATTATATGATTAATGGAAACACAGCTACATTTAAATTACTCAGTCAAACTCAGATCAGTCTATTGTTGTTTGACCAGCAAAAACATTTTAAAGTGTTTGAATGTATTTACACAATCATCTAAAACCAAAAGAAAAAGCTTAACCTGCTACAAATTTTTCTACAAAAGTAACCAAACGCCCTCTATGATGCCGTCGTTGTTTATGCAGCACCAAAGCTGCCGCTGAAAGCTCTGCCAGACGGTGAGAAGATCTTACCCGACGCTGGAATCCCAGATGTGAAACCTGGCGTTCCTCAGGGCACCACGGCGCCGTGTTGGGTCACCATGATGACGCCGCCCTACGTCTTCCCAACCGTGTGTCCCTGGTTTAACATCCCCAGTAAGAGAAGCAAGATGCAGACACACCAGGCTCTCTGTAGGAGACTTCCCCTGATTGTGTTCATTTTTTAACACCATTTTTAGGTTTTCTGACGGTCCAAGGAGAAGAAGACATTTTGGTGAGGTCCCGTTTCCTGTATAAGAAATCAGAATCTTACTGTTGGCATTGAAAGTGTTTCTAAATCAGGGTTTATGAGTCAACAGAGGTGTTTCTTTATCTTTGGTTTTTCTGATTTCCTCTGAACTTGACGTCCCGTAGACGACTCCCCACCCAGGCTCTGAGTTCTTCACCGTCATGCTGACGGGTTTACCAGAAGGAAAATACAAACATGAGGATGTAGCGAAGCTGGTGTGGCGTTATTTCCCCACACAGAACCTGCAGACTCTCTACTACAACATCTTGGTGCTACCGCTGCAGAGGAGGGTAAGGAGCTCTTCCTGTAGACCGATTGCCTATTGCACAAAAGTCAAACCCCATTATTGTTTCAATTAGCTTTCTTGTTTCACTAAAGGTGAAATAACATGTAGCAAGTTTTTTCTCTATAGACATCTGTTGGATTTTTGCTGTCTTACATGAGATTTTTGGGTAATTATTGTAACGTTTGATAACTAAGCAAACTCTGCAAAGATCTCGACTACATGTTTTTCTCTTAGATCCTGCAAGTTTCTTTATCAGGTCTCTCACGGTACAGAGAGAAACCGCACAGATGGTCTAAATCTTTTGAAGGATGATAATGGTTGGCTAAATGACGTTAAGGCAGTGATGGCCGCCTCAAACTTAAAAAGTAACCCTAAAATCTTATAAGCTAAAGCTAATATGCTATAAAGACAGGGTATTTAGCAGAAGATAACACTAAAGTGCTATGCTAACATAGCATTTAGCAGCATCTAATGCTAATATGCTATACTAACAAGGTATTTAGGAGAAGCTAACGCTAAAGTACTATACTAATATAATATTTAGCAGATGCTTAGCGGTAAAGTGCTATACCAACAGGATATTTGGCTAAAACTCTATACTGACAATGTATTTAGCAGAATCTAACAGTGCAGTGCTTTACCACCATGACTCATGGTTTTGAGTTTATAATAGTTGATTATTGCTAACTCTTTTGCTGATTTAGCCTAACTGACCAGGGTAAGGCTTCGGTCAGCATCAGTAGATTTTAAACTGTTTACTGTTTTACAGCGATTCATTCTGGGTACAGAATAAACTTCATTTCACAGGTTTTTCAACTGAAAGTTTCCAGACAGCAGAGTGAAGTATCTCTTTACAACTAACCTGGAAATATTAATTTAAGGGAAGCTAAATGCACTAAACGTTTTCAAACTTAGCAATTCGCTAAAGCCCTAAACAAAAAATGAGCTCCATTCATAGCAGATTAGCAGAAACTAGTTGTTCCATTAATTTTTAAGAGAGACAATGTGTCTGTAGTAGACATTAGTAATTTTATTAAGCAAAATAAAGCAAGTTGGATTTGAAAAATAATCATTTGCAACAATATTAACATAAGCTCAGCAGAAATATGTGTATTTTTCAAAGATAAAGTTGGGGAAAACGTGAGCTGGGGTTGATTTGTATCTCTTAAACTGACCTTTGGGTTTTGATATAACCTTAAACACATTTTCTTTCACCGCTAGGCCTTTGTGTTCTTCTGCGACTGGGAGGCATGCCGCAGTTTCGTCTCAGATTGTGTGAAAAAGCCGGTTTCTGTCAGGAACTGCACTCTGAGCGTCCACTTGGTGCTGGAGGACATGTATCCTGGATCCAGTGAGGTATTATCTGAGGATGCTCTCTGACCTTTAACCTCCAGCAATCATTGTTTTTGTTTACCTTTACACTTATTCCCCTTTATATTTGTATTTAACTTTTAATTTATTTTGTGCAGGAAACGATGTTCAGGACTCTGATGAAATGGACGAGTGGTGTAAGTTTTATGTATTTATTTTTAGATACTGGCATCAGTTGGATAAAACGATCTGCTTTAACAAACTCCTGGTTTTGTGTTTTCAGTACGTTCCGGAGCTTTTCTTCCTGGAGAAGCGTCTGGTCAGCGTGGAGATCTATGAAGCGAATATGAATCTCATCGAGAGCATCATTAAGGAAGTCGCTGCCATCGGCAGTTTTATCAACTTTGTGCCGCTCACCAACAGGGTACAGCAACTCAAACCGCCTCCACTCTTCACAATAAACCTTTTATATCCTCATTTTTAACATTAAACCATTTTTAATCATTTTCCAGCAAAGATATTTGTTACTTACCAGATATAAGTTGGGGTGGGAATTTGACGTTTATCGTTTATTGTGATGAATTTCTTATTTTGATGATGATTTTTACTGTTGTCATTCTAGTTAATTCCAGTTTAAAACTTCCTAAACTGTAACCAGGATTGCTAGTTTTAATGTTTGTTCAATGAAAGCATCAATAGATTTGAAAATGTGATTAAATGCAGTTATAATTTGCAGTTTAATGATACAAATTGAACTTTATTACAAATGGAAATGTTTTTCCAGACGCCATCATTGCTACGTCAAAGAAGTAATAAATAGTTCTTATTGTCACTTTTATTATTATTACAAGAGTACCACAAGATAATGTAATAAAACTTTAAGTCTATATCAACCACCTGTAGATATAAGTTTAATTAAATCTACATTCATGATCATGATGCTGAATACCTTCAATCAATAAATTAATTGCAAAATGTGCAATCACGAATACGTAAATATAAATCACACGTATGTTTTCTGGTCTTGTCTTTATCTTAAATATTTATTCCTGTTTTGTTATTGCATTTTAGATTGTATATTTGGGTTTAATCCCAGAAAAAAAGGCTCAAATGATGATGTCTAGTAAAGAAACACTTTATAACAGAACCTGTTTGTTTGGTTATTGTGAAATGGATCACAAAATCACTTTACTGTGAATTTATTGAGGACTCGCAGTATCAAAGTAGTCAGTTACATTTGCTTGACTAACCTTTTAGAAAACGTGAACTTTTAGGAGGATTTAACAAATTTTATAATTGTCCTTAAAAAAATAAACTTAATATTGTAAATGTTTTTTGCGTTTTTAATTTCTTCTCGCAGATTTGCATTGAAATGGTTTCTCCCAGTTGTGCTGCCAAGGTGCTGCAGGAGATGCCCTTGAGGAAAGTTTTGCCTACGTGTCTCTGGTATGTTGTCTGGCTGAGAGGTACAGATTAAAAACACGGCACAGTTTCAGAAGTTGAATGTTGTCACGGCAACATTTTTATGCCGATTTTTGACCCGATTTTCCTTTTCCCACGCTCCAATTATTGGGATGACTAAAGATAAAGTATGAGGTTTTCCTGTTGTGTGTGATCTAGTCTTCTGGGAAGGATCTTGTCACCAAGTTATTTTTATTTTACCCCTACAGGGGGAAGATTGGACGTGTTGAGAGGTGAGTGTCGCCATTTTTTAACATGTTTGTGAAGCAGAGGAAGTTCGTAAAGATGTTAGTGGCCTAATTCATAAAATGTAATAAAATAAATGTTGTTTTTCCTAACAACTAGTGTATGTGCTGAAAGATTTCTACTTGTTTTAAGGCTGAAATAATTAATTGGATTAATTGTGTTCAATCGATTATTCAAGTAATATCCAAATAATTTAGTAATTGATTAATCTTTAACTGTAATAATTAGCAGTAATTAAGCCAAAACTGTACAAAACGTATAAACAGTTTACATTTAGGTTAAGATTGAACCTTTGTCTGTAAATACACAACAGTCCTAAAGCAGCAAAGTTGTCTAGTTTTAGCTTCACCTTTTTCAGATTAGCAGAAAAAAACCTCATCTTAACCACCTTTTGTGATCCAATTACTAATCGGTTAGTCCTAAAAAAATAATCAATAGGTCTATATAACACCGTATTGATAAGTCAGTCAGAGACGACTGAGCTTTTCACATGTTGATGTTGGAAATATTTTTTAGCTGCTTACAAAATAAAGGACTGCTGTTTGTTGCAATTTAGACAACAATGTTTTCTTTTTAAAGAACTATTTGTCTGTTTATATTTTTCATGTATTTTTAATATTGAATTAAAAAAATGGCTGAATAGGCATTTTTTTGTCCGATTCATCGTCTGAATAATTGATTAATCGTCGAGAAAATAAAGTAGGATAACCGATTATTAAAATAATAGTTGCAGCTCTAATTTGTTAGGAAATTTAAAGTTATTTAATGGAGATGAAACCAACATAAATTATAAATATTGATTACTTTAGCATCACTTTGTAAATCAGAGATGAGAACAAAAGTTAATTATGTTTTAAATATCCAGTCAGAGAGGATTCTTTTATTATATCTTATATATTATTTAGCAGTTGTTTTGATGTCTCTCTGTGATTTGTAGTGTGAAGGATCTAAGTCAGCGTCTGGAAGAGGCCGGTGGGATCACGATAAAGCTCGAGGCGGAGCCGTCAGCAGCCAGCGGTCAGCCTTCAGCCTTGAAAACTCTGGTGGATTTTCCAATCTCTGAGCCTCGAGGCGATGAAGTTGCAGAAGCTAATTCTGCCGCACCGCCGACTTTAATCGAATCAGCAGTTTCTAAATCTGGATCAAAGCTGGAAGAAAAAGTATCTGAACCTCCTGATGTCGTCCTGGACTCCAAAACTGAAGCAAATTCAACAGGAGAAGAATGTCAACCCTGCAGGGAGATTTCTTCTGCAGCAGATAACGCTGTCGGCTGCACACCGCGTACGTTCAGTTTAAAACTAGACGATGTTTGTGTGGTGATTATTTTAAAGAAAAAAGTGTTTGCAGACGATAAAAGACTGAAAAGACTTTTGTCACTTGCAAAAAGCATAGAAAATGTAAAAAAGAGACACTAGCTGCGTTTCTATTACAAATTTATGAAGAAATTTGTCAAACAATATTTTGCAGTTGTGGTGTTTCCATTTGAAAAAAAGATAATGTTTTTATTAGAAAACACCCAGCCATCCTTCTACCAATTTCCTGTCATCATCTTTGTCATTTCTCCCAGTAGTAACATCCGGTTGTTGATCAAGTGACTCACTTGATGTGAAAAGTTTCTGTTGCAGTTTTGCAGAGAAACACAAATTTTGATGCATTTAAACCGACGACATCCTAATCCAATGGGGTTTTTTTTAAATCGGAAAAATGTCAGTTTTTTCTGTTTCCATTAAGCGTAATTCCAATTTGCACAATTTTAAGGTCAGTGGAAACGCAGCTAGTCACTCTCTAATGGAAAAATCAGGAATTCATAAACGTATTTTAAAGGGGCAGTATAATTTAAAATCAGCTTTTCTGATCTTTATACCATGCTGTAATCAAAAAAACGCACCTGGTGTGTTGCTTTGATTCTTCCATGCATGTTGGAGAAAACATTTGACCTCTATGGCAACCATTCAGCTGCGTACAACGCCTGGTTGGGCCTAGCACCGCCTTCAAGGACTCGGCTCCTTCAGACTAGCCAGCAGCAATTAGCAAACACCTGGCGGAGCTCTGCATCTGCTGAAGGGTTAATAGAGGAACAATGTTGTGATGACTTACTGAAGGTGGAGCTTCTTAAAGAGACAGAGGCCAAATTTCAAGGCGTTAAATTACGAAGTCAAATTTCTAAGTAATACTTCATATATGTAGCATTTTTTTAAAAACAATTTAACTTGACATACTTTTTTGATTGTGCTTAAAATGGCACTTTAAGCCTGTTAAGCACAGAATACTCCTGATTTAAGTATGGTGGGATGTACCAGTTAAATTTAAATGTATTATTATTTTATGACAGACGTATCCTCAAAACGTCTCCTTGTCGTTTTGCAGTAGGAATATAAAATCTGGTGTCAAAGCTTCCTTAAGAACTTTAGTTTTCTCTTACCTTTAGATCCCGATGAGACGATCCAAACGGACCCACCTTCTAACGCCGTTGGCGCCGTTCCAGACAAGTCCACTGAAACGTCTCCATCCGTCCAAACGGAGGCAGCAGCCGAGGAAATGGTCAAAGAACAACCAGGTTCCTCTCTCACTGCCGGGGAGAGGATAGGAAGTTTACTGCAGCCAGAAAAAATCTGTAAGAAACCGTAATCTGTGTTAATCCGACATGTGGGGGAAACATAAATAAAGTCCTACATTTAAAATCTGATTCCTGATGGTGTTTTTTTACTGCTCACCACAGGTTGTCTTGGTCATAGCATCATCATGTCCCCAAAAGTAAGTCCTCAAACTACTTATTATATATATTTGTGCATGATATTTTATATGTGGGTACTAAGGGCAGTCTGTCCTGACAAGTTCAAAAATCCACTTTTTGTGGTGGTTCATTGAATGCATCATGACTAAAACCACACCAGGTTAGCCCAATGCCAACTCTCTTCAGTGAATACGCTGCTACAGAGTGAAGAAGACAGAAAGTTTGCTATTTTCAGCTCTTTGTTTCTCTGTTTCTTTACCTAGCTGCGTTTCCATTAAACTTAAAATTTCACAAATTGGAATTATGAAAATTAATTTAAGGGAAATGCCAGTAAAGGGGGGAATCACATTTTTGCTAAAGTTTTTCTGCTCGGATGAGGCGGTTTTTCTACTACTAAAATTATTTTGTTTCGCAAAACTTCAACGTAAACGCTTGTTTTTGTGTCACATGATCAGGAACAGGATGTTACTACTGGCAGAAACGAAAAAGACGGAGACAGGAGGATGATTTTAGTAACTTCTTGCATAAATAAGCTTATTCACATGTGATTTTTAAATTCATTTCTTATTTAATGGAAACAACACAATTTCAAAATATTTTTTTGACATTAGTGGAATTTTGACAAAGTTTTGCGCACATTTTACTTTCTATTTTTTTTTGCTACCAAAGGTGTGATACTATGTTGCTTATTTTATTGAAAAGTAAATAGAAAAAATCTCGCTCTCTCTACATAATCAAACAGTTGTAGTTTTTTAAGCTACTTCAGTTTCAAAACAAATCTGCAGTTTTGTTGTGCATTTTATACTGTAGACTGGCCAAAATATCTGAGAAAAACAAGTCAGAACATCTAATATGAGACAAAAATACAAATCTTTCTCAGCAAGAAGAAGACCAGACGGATGTTATCCAAAAGTGGCTCAAAAACTGAAATAATTGAAGTGCAACAACTGGCACACAAAGCACTGAAATATCAAATATTCACTGACTTTAAGCGCAGCGTTTGAGAAACATGCCAGGTTTTTTTTTATGGTTTTATTGGCTCTAGTTGCCTTTATTTGAAGGTGAATTGACAGGAAGCGGGGAATGTGAGAAGGGGGAAGACGAGGGTCAAAGGTCACCGGGCCGGGAATCGAACCTGCGACGGCCGAGTCGAGGACTGAGGCCTCCTTATGTGGGTTGTGTGTGACCCCTGCACCCCTCATGCCACGTTTTATCTGTCAATATAAAGTGAATTCAGAAAAATCTGCGTGGGAATTTTTGTTAAATTATCAAAATGTATCATTAATAAATTTTTAACAACTGCTCCAGATAAAATGTGACAATAAAAGCTTATTTTGTTCAATGAAAACCAGTGGATTAATGATTATACTTTCTGAATTCACAGCATTATTTCTATTTCCTGTGCGTTTTCTGAATCCTGTTTTTGTCTCCCAGCCGTTTCCCCTTCAGTCGAGGGTTTTGTTGGTGACCAACCTGCCACCGTATCGGGACGGCTGCTACTCTGAGCGGGACATCAGCAACCTGCTGCACAGATTTGGGTTTCAGTACGAGGACAAAAACATCTTCGTGGTTCCTCAGGCCTGCATGGTAAACTCCAGCAGATGAACCTTGCAGCTGATCAAACTGATTACTGCAGAACGTTAACGGTTTTGTTAAACGTTTTTGTTTTTTCAGGCGTTTGTCCTCATGGAAAGTTACCAGAAGGCTCAGGAAGTTTTCATAGCTGCGAAGGATAGTTTGACTCTGAATGGATGTAAACTCTCTGTTGAGATAATCAGCAGTGGGGTCGTCATGACAACGGTAAAATGGATTAAAACATAACAGCTGGAGATCGTGATTCGTTTTCAGTGTGTAGTTGATGTCTCTGCAATTGAAGCAAATAGATTGAAAGAAATCATTTCTATTCTCTAAAATAACTTTTTTAATTGGTCTGTTTGAGTTGCTTTGCCACGACTGGATTTGTGTTTTTCTATGGAGGAGGATTTGGACCACTGAGAAAATATGGACTTTTTTCCAACTCAGAACTCTGTTTTTCTTAGCAGTTTGACCTTTTTTTTTTAACTTTGACTTTTTTTCAGAATTTTGACACTTTTTTCATTCTGACTTTTTTTTCTTAGATTTTGACTTTTTTCAGAAAGTTGACTGTTTTCTCTTAAGTTTGACTGGTTTTGAAATTATTACTTTTTTCCTCAGAATTCTTATCTTTTTTTGTAATTCTGATTTTTATCAGAATTTTGATGTTTTTGTCCCAACAAGCTCTAGAAAATTCATCCATTTTTCTTATTTTATCACTGCAATGAAATGTTGTTTTATTTTCATTCCAGTTCAGTTTGAATTGTTTCTGAAAATGTGCTCTACCAATAAAATGACCATTTTGCTCTTGTTGCAGTTTGGATTTTATAAATCTCTGATGGAAATGATCGATTCTGTAAGTATCCGCACCTTTTCACCGTTTCCTTCGCGTTCTGCTCCATCGTTCGTGGTTGTTAAATGAGGATTTATCAAATGAAGCTCATTCCGGTGTTTCTGCTTTGTTTGGAGCAGCTGGTCACCGACGACGGAACCAGAACCGTTTACATCCAGAACGTCTCACCAAGCGAAGCCCGGGATCTCAGGGAAACTTTGAGGAAAATGGGCTCTGTTAAAAACTACCTTCCTCTCCTCAACAAGGTAGAAACTTCCTCTCCTTTGAAAGAGTACGGGTTTGACTCACCGACCGTCTGACTCTGGCGTTTCCTGCTTCAGGTGTTCATCGAGTTTGAGTCCGCGGCTGATGCTGATCGGATCGGAGTTTGGTACAGCCTGCAGAGACGCATCCCTGCTCATAACGTCTGCAGGATAAAACCTCCCCAGACCGACGTCACATCATCGAGTAAGGAAAACGTTTCTGAAAGCAACAGATGCGCTATTAAAAATCACAGCAAATTCACTGACCAAACAATAAACTGGTTTTCCAGTTAGTTTGTTTTGTTCGACACAGAGCGAAACACAGCAGCTGAAAATGTAACAAATGTTGCTATTTGGTCCCCAATTGCAGCAAACTTTTTATTTCAGGGGTGAAATAAAAATATAATATAAACTTATACATTTTAAATGTATTGAAAATAAATAAATATACACGATATAATGTATTAAAAATATGTTCGAAATATGTAGAAACATTTTTTTTATTATATATTTAAAATTATTTTTGAAAATATCCATAATTTGATAGAAATATAATTTCCCCCTTTTGTTGTCCATTTATAATATTTTAACTGGATAATTTGCAAAATCTCCACCAATGTTGCATAAACAAGTAGAAGATCAAAACCATCGTCTGAATGGAATAGCAAGATTTTAATCAACTGTTTTTAATCTTTGAAATGTCGCTGAAAGAAACAATATTCATGTCAGGGACTAAACCTTGTTTCACTCAAACACTGGAGCTTAAAATTTCCCAATCTGTCAGAGTAAATTACCTTCAGTGAAACTATACTAATAAAACCAGAGGAATGTGTTAAACGTTAAGAGGGTTAATCATCACAAAAACATGATTTTAATCTGATTTGATTACAGGTTTTTGTCTTATGCATAGATAGAAATAAAAATTGTCGCTTTAACTTGTTTTCCTTTTCACAGCACCACACCTGGCAGCTACAGCAGCGCCGGAAAGCAAAGATGTCGTCGCCGGTCCGATCGTCCCGCCGATCGTCCCGCCGATGAATACCAGCATCCCAGAGGGCAGCTGGGCACCATTTTCAGTCGCCATGACAACCGCTCCGTTCCTCTTCCCAACAGTGTCGCCTTGGTTCGTCATTCCAAGTAAGAAAAAAATGTGGAAACCAAATGATCAAATTATCAAATATCACAAATGAAGCGATAAACTTAATCTGACTTCATCTCCTAGAATTTAGGACGGTTGATAAAGAGGAGGACTTGTTGGTAAGTGCGGTTCCATGTTTGTGTTTCATTTGAAAGGTTTAGGTGAGTTTAGCATAAAAATCTTTCACTATTCTGTCACTTAGGCATCCGTCTCTGTGGCCTGTAAGTTTTCCACCGTTATGTTGACGGGTTTACCCGAAGGAAACTACAAACACGAGGATGTCGCCAAGCTGGTGTGGAAATATTTCCCCAAGCAGAATCTCCAGACTCTGTTCTACAACATTGTGGTGCTGCCACTGCAGAAAAGGGTAAAAATCTCACGGTGCAGACTAAGATGTGCTCAGATATTCCTGTTGTAACGGAGTCATTAAAACAGGAATGACCCCATTAAAACAGACTAAGATGTGCTCAGATATTCCTGTTGTAACAGGGTCATGAATGTTTTTTAAAATGTATTTTCCATTCAAGGCTTTTGTGTATTTCAACGATTGGACATCATGCAATAACTTTGTTCAAGATTTCCTCAAGAAGGGAGTTTCCTTTACAAGCCACAAGCTGCACGTCCACCTGGTCTTGGAGGAGATGAATCCTGGATCCAGTGAGGTATGGCGGTCAGAGAGGTGGTCAGCAAAGTGGCATTTGTCTTTAATTGTAGCATATAGAGCAATTAAATGAAAAAAGGCAAGAAAAAATATTGAGAATAAAGATCTGGTGTTAAGATTTGGGGTGAGTTATCATAGTTTAGTTGACAATAGAAAAAAAGAGCTAAACTAGCCAAATGCTAAAACATTATCTCACTCCCTATCTAGCTAACTGCCACAAAAACACAACAAACAGCCAGCTACCAATAAAATGACAAGTTGTGTATTGGAAAAACTATACAGCTAAAGACCTGCTAGCTTGGAATTTAGCTTGCTACCAAAATATAATTAGCTTACCACCAAAAACTATTAACCAAAAGCCACTAGCTAGTAACCAAAAGAGTTCATAGCAGCTAATATATTGATGAATAAATTAGGTTCAAAATTGAAAGAGTATTAACTAGTAAATTCTTCTAGTTTCTTTCCTATTTCAGGTGCTAACTAACTACCTAGCTTTCTACAAAAAAAGAGCAAACAACTAACAACCAATAAAATGCAATTTGTGAGGAAAAACATCTAGATGGCTAAAAACTTGCTACCTCAGAAATTAGCTTGCTACCAAAAACATTAGCCAGGTTTCCCCTCCCAAAATAAATTAGCTAACAACCAAAAAACTACAGTAAACTGAAGGCTACTAACTAGCAACCAAAATGGTATAAGATTTAATATAATTAGGAATCTAGTTTCATATTTGAGCAAATAATAAACTGCTAAAACAAATAATGTATAAATTAGGTTTAAATTTCTACAACATAGAATGGAAATTCACCAACGCTTTTCTAGCTAGCTAGCCATCTATCTCATTACAGAAAAATACACACCAAACATCTAACGAATAATTAAATGGCAAGCTGTCAATTGAAAAACAATTAGTCAGCTGAAAACATGCAGAATAAGAAATTAGCATGCTACAAAACAATTTGCAAGGAACTAAAAAAAATAGAAAAAATAGTCAGCTGCTATAAACCAAAATCCACTGGCTAGCAACCAGTAGTTCAAGATTTAATGTCATTATGTGGTTCAGCTAATAAATTGATACATTAGCAACTTAGGTTGAAGTTGTTACAAAATAAAGAAAATTAACTTTTCTTTAGCTCTGCCACTGGCAATCTCAAGCAGCCAGTTAGCTACTTAAAGTAAGTAACTAAGTGTAAATTCAGCAGTTGGCTAGCAACCCAATAAATACACCCACAAACACAAGAAAAGAGGGTCAGGTAGTGAGATTCAAGAATATAAAAAAGTATTGGCAAGCTGCCAACAAAAACCTAATTACTTGATCAAATCAGAAATTTGTTTTAAATAAACAAAAGTATTTAACTTCATACTAAACCTTTATCTTATCGTCAATTTGTGACATTTATCTTACATTTGACATTTTTGGAAGTTCATCAAAACAAGCCTGGTCAGATAAGGCTCTGATAAATATTTGCAGTATCAAGCAGTGTCGTGTATTTTGTGATGACTGTAACCGTTTATTTGGATGCTGTCTTTTTAGGACATGATGTACCAAACGCTAATGAAATGGAGCAACGCTGTAAGTTATAGTTCCCTTCTTTAAATATGGTGTCATGGTGGAATGAAATTAAATTCTCCATTAAAATGTTTTCCAGCGTGTTCCTGAACTCGAGTCTCTGGATGAGCGGCTGGTGTGTGTGGCGCTCTCTGAAACCTCCCTAAGCCTCATCATGGCCGCCGTAAAATTAGTGACAAACGTCTCTGCAGTTGTTAGCTTCCTGCCGCTAGCCAACAGGGTAAGACAGCAAAAACAGACATTTTTTAAAAAAGTTTTTACTTAATTCATCTGAACAGCTTAGATTCAGCACTAAAAGAAAGAGTCAAACATCTTCATCTTTTATTTTTGCTGCTTTATTTATGTAGTTGTGCATCGAGATGGCTGAATCCAGAGGAGTAGATCAGGTGGTGGAGAGGTTTGCACGTTCGCCAGAAGACTGGTACGACCTGCCATTTTATAAGAAAACAATGTTTCATTCCTGATGGAAATTAGTTTGCAACATTCATCAACTTACTAGTTTCGTCTTTTTTCCTCTCGTTACAGGAATAGTCAAGTTCAGAGTGTTGAATCGTGAGTATTTTATCGAAGAAAGCAGGAGAAACGACGACCAAAGTGACGTCTACAAAAGTTTTTAACTTTCAAAATGTTAAATCTGAAGCTTCACAGTCATGTGTTACATTAACAGAACTACAGAGAGTTTGAAGTCCTTCTGTTTTAATACGCTGTTTCTTCCATCAGGTCAATTTAAAGCAGGCCTAGTATTCAAAACTCACATTTTGCAAATTTTTTGTACTTCCATTTGACTTTCTTCCGCTTCTAAAAACGGTCTAGGCGCTTTAAGATAAAATAAAATAAAATCACCCAGCTGTTTTTGGCAATAAGTTGGTGGTTTTTGGAGTCTGAAAAATGAGCTGCTTCAAAAGTCTCCCCATTGCTCCGTTACCTAGCAACCCCAGCCAAGCAAAGCCCGTTACCTAGCAACCAAAGTAGAACTCCTCCACATTTTTTCAGCTGGTTTTACCACTGTATACACTGTACAATGGCTGCTGGGAAAGACAAGTGTTTTGTTGTCGGCTTAACTTGCTGCATTCTTGTTGGTTGTGCAGGAGGCTCCACTTCTGCTCTTCAAACATGTATGGTTATGTAATTGCACTTCTGTTTCACCTGCAAGTGTAAAACTCTAAAACAGCTCAGGCGGAACTGATCAGAATAAAATGTCACTATCTAAGAATGATTTTGTGCAACAAATGTAATGAACATGTTTTGTATAGGCCATAGGTCCATCCTAACCTGTTCAAGAAAGCATTAAAACTTCTTTCTACATTCAACATGTTATTTACTTTACCAGTAAAGATTTTATCATAAGATTTTTAAAAATATAATCCAATTTCCTCTTTTAATTTCAGTGTGAAGAGCCTAAAACAGCGTCTCAAAGACTCAGGCGAAACAAAAATAGATCTTGAACGCAACACCGAAGACATCAATGACAAAACTCCAGCAACAACAAATGAACCACAGTCTCCTTCGTCTGATTCTCCCGTTAAAACAAAACCTCCCATCCAAGAAGTCACAAATCTTCCAAACAGTGCTCCGTCTGCAGAGGAATCGACTGCCGTTGGATCTGGGACAAAGATGGAAATTGCTGCAACAGAAAATGAAAATGGGAAGTCCAAAGTTTCAGAAAAACATCCTGGCGTTTGTGGAAAAGTTCAAGAATCTGCAGTGGTGCCTAAAGACAAAACTGAGACCGAGGAGAAGAAGCAACAAGCAAAAACTGATGAGGTTGAAGAGGATAAGAGTGAAAGTGCTGCCAAGTCCAACGTTGGAAAGACTGAAGATGAAAAACTTCCACCTGCTAAACCAACGAAGTCTCTGATATCAACCCCCACGGTTAAGCCATCTAAACCTTTAACTATTCCTCGTAAAAGCCCACAAACCGGCGTACAAACCTCTGTGAAGGCGCCGTCACAGCTCCAGAAACGCATAAACCCAAAACCAACGTCGTCTGCTGAAAACCTGGAGACCAAAACTGACATTTCAGGAAACTCAGGTAGTTCTGGTTGGTGTTTGTTTGCCTAAATAAACTAAACTGTTGGGGCTGGACAGTATACTTGTTTCATAAATTGATTATTTTTGTTTGTTTTTAAATATCAGACATAAACCTGGTGGTGTGAAATTCCCTGTTTTATCCTCAGTTTTCTCTCCACGCCGTTGATGGTTGTTTTTTAAGCAGTTTACGAAACAAAATGGCGGAAATTTTAACTGCCATTTACTTAACAGGGTGTTGCTAGGCAACCATGAGTAAGTGAGCAGGTTGTTGCTAGGTAACCAAAGAGGTAACTGCTTAGTTTTTCTTCTGCCTAAACCTCCAGGAAACTGTGCGGCTCTGGATCGGAGTTCAGTGAAACTATTGAATACTCTATTGATGTAGATTATTGATTTATTGTCCAGCCCCGTGATTAAATGTTTTCATGTTTCATGATGTGATTTTAGTCGTTAAGTGAAATTCTCCAGATCATTATATTGACGTCTGTTTCAAATGTAGCTGCTGTGAAGAATCCTGCATCTAAAGTTTCAGCAGCTTCAGCTGAAATTGACCCAAACTCGAAATCCTCGACAGCGGCAACAAAATCGGAGCCGCTTGCAGCAGCAGCGACGTCAACCGAAGCGTTTCCTTTGACCCCCGGAGAGAAGCTGCACCATTTCCTGACGCCATTTAAACTCCGTGAGACACGAACGGCGTACAGAGACCCAAAATGTCCTCTTTAGGTTCTGGTTTTCATTTATTTACTGATCTCCGTTTCTTCTTCTCAGGTCAGCTTGACATGCACACCATCTTGTCTCCAATGGTAAGTTTTCTTTCTGCTGCTCAGTCTAAAGTTATAAAACTCCTCTGAAAGCTGGATTTTATGCATCAGAAATGTTTGAATTTCAATAAAGTTGAATGTTTGATTTCTGTATAAAGTGCTTGGCACTCAAACTGTGCAGTTTGGTAATAAGGTTCAATCTAACATTTGATTGAAAACCTTTTTTACAGTTGAAATTGGACATATAATGACAATAAAAAGACATATTTATTTGTCATTGTCTGAAGTTAAATTAGATCAAACTTCTCTTGTTTTTGGTTTGTAACAATTACCAGAATTATTTCTATTTACTAAATGCCAGAAAAAGTAGCGGGAAAATTTTTCAGAGATTTATTTATTTATTTGAACTTTCTCTGACCTTCAGGTGCATGGTGTGTGAGAGACATTTCAAAACATAACATTTTGTCATATTTTAATGTATCCCTGCTGTATAATATGAAATACAATACGATATTAACGGTGATAAAAGAGATTATATAATAGTGAATTTTTTTTAGCTTGTTTCGTTTTCATCTCCAAAGTTTGGAAAAGTTTGAAAACTCACCTTGATGAAACGTTTGAAGATAAAAACCATGAAACTACATCATTTTAGCTTCTAATTTTGAAACTCAAATTTGGATTTTAAATTACTTGTCGTCAGAATTTTGATGCTTAATTTGCAAAAACAAACTATTACATTTAGTTTTTGGTGGTTTCATCTTGCGCCAGCCTTCCCATAACATAATTTTCGTTCTGAACGTTAATAATTCGTCTGCTCTGCAGATTTTCTCTCTCCACATCACCCTGGTTGTCACCAACCTGCCTCGGTGGTTCGACGGCTCCTACACGGAAACCGAAATCATCAACGTCCTTCAGAAGTGTCGAGTTCAGTGTGACGAAAATGAAATCTTCGTCGTTCCCCAGTCGCAAATGGTCGGCACCGAGCTCTGCTGAGGCTTTGCTTGCTGCTGTTTTCAGAGACTTTTAAATTTCCTGCTCTGCTTTCAGGCTTTCCTCATCATGCCGAGGGCGGCGCAGGTGCAGCATTTGTTCAGAGCGACGCCGTGGAGGGAGCTTTTCTTCAAAGGACGAAAACTTGGATTTCATGTGGTCACCAGCTCCACACCAATGACTCTGGTGGGTTTTTCTTATTGGCATGCGTTTAGAAAGACTGTTGGGCACAAAAATAACCATTCATTGTTTTTGCAAACGGAAATATTCTGATTCAAGTGTGTTTTGTTTTCTTTTTTCAGTTTCGGTTTTATCGATATTTGATGTCTTTTACCGATTTTGTAAGTATTGGACCGACTTTTTCTCTTTCTATTTTTCTTAATATCTATGCTCGTCGCTTTAAATTTTACACAAATTTTAACGGACAAAGAATCCAAATGAAACTGTATGCAACACGCTTTATGCTTTTTAAATGCACAGATGCATTGCAGTGAAACATATGGATTTGTTTGCCCTCTTTCCAGCCGGCATGTCAGATGAAATTGGGCACAAAAAACGTGCTTTACTTCCCCAACATTTCAGCAAGTGAAGCCAGAGACCTGAGGGAAGCGCTGAGGAAAATCGGCTGCTTTGTAAACTACCTGCCTCTGCTCAACAGGGTAAAAACACACTTTAAAACTCAGGGAGATGGAGCTGCTCTGTGTTGATCTGTTGTCATGTTCCAGGCTTTTGTTCACTGTGAAACCCCGGAGGACGCCGATCGACTCGAAGCTTGGTACAGCCACTGGAGATGGAGCCGATCCCACGACGCTCAGCAGACGGGTGAGACGGAAACACTGAAGTCTCTGCGGTCAGAGCGTCAGGATGCAGCGGCAGTCACTCTAACACACGGATAAAACACTGTAAAAACAAACGATCAGTTAACACGTGAAAGGACTTTAACAGCAGCAGGCTTTGGTGGAGCTGATGTGAGAATAGATTTCCCTTCTTAGTCCAGTATTATTACTATTATTTTTTTGTTTGTGCAGCGCTAAGCGGATCAGCTCATGGTTTGCAAATCTGGGAGAATATCTCGGTTGAAACCAGCGTCCCGCGAACAGCAGGCGCCGTTCCAGAGGGAACCAAGGCGCCTTTTTGGATGACCGTGAAGAAAAGTCCTTATGTCGTTCACACTGCGTCTCCTTTCTTCAAGGTCCCAGGTAAGATGAGTACAGAGAAGCCAAATGTAGCTGAAACCCAAAACATTTTGACTGTAAGTGACTGTTGAGGAGTTTAAACCACCGATTGGCTTATTGATCTGATCAGATTGGTGTTCAGGTGATGATCACAAGTTATCAAAAAATGAAGCTGAATTAATCCCATCTAGTTACAGAACTACAAAAAAAGCACCAAGAATTTGCTCCCACTTGGATTTGAGAACAACTTCATGTCTGATTTTTCTACACGTACAACCGACACACGAACCAATGCTGATGTTTGATAATTTTACGCATGAATATTTATTGTGATCTGCCTTTTTGTCACTCCCAGCTTTTCAGACAGTCGACAGGAAGACTTGTGCCAGGGTACGTTTTATTCCTGTACTTGTATTTACACATTTTTGAATCATATTAATTAGCATTCAGTGTAAATCCCAGTTTCCTAAAACATTTTTCTAATTAATTGAAAGCTACTCTATTGGTTGCTAAGGCGACTAAGTTTTCAAGCCTGTTCCAATTTTCAATAAATAAAAGTTTATTTAAATTTTTTTCCTGTAGATTTCTGAGCGAGATTTGAAGTTTGCAGGCATCATGTTGACCGGTTTGCCAAACAGAAGCTACACACACGAGGAAGTGGCTATGCTGGTGTGGAGGCATTTTCCCGAACAGAACCTTCACACACTGTACAACAATGTTGTAGTTTTACCGCTGCAGAGGAGGGTAAAGGCCAAATTCAGCAGTCTTATCACTTTTTCCTTGATTTAAGATGTTTTTAGTTGTGGGAACAGCGTGTCATATCTCTTCATGTCTCTTCTTTTGCAGGCTTTTGTGATTTTCAGCAGCAGTTGTGCTTGCATAAGATTTCTTAGAGATCGAAACAGGAAACGAGTTTATTTCAGAGGCTTCATTCCAAACATCCATTTGCTGTTGGAGGATCTCAGTCTTGGGTCCAGTGAGGTATGGGAGGTGCAGTACACAACTGGCTCTTTTCCATCAGTAACTTTTGTTTACTTATATTTGACTTTGATCAACTTACTTTACACTTTGTGTAAATCTCTGGCTAATGTCCAGGACATCATGAAACTAACATGAATGCATGTTGTTGCATGTTACTCGCCGTCCATCGCCACGCTGTCACAGTAGATGTTCAGTCTCTGTTAACTAAATGAGACCTGGAGATGAAGTTATTACTAATTTAGTAAAGTGAACCACAGCAAAGCAGAAAATAACGCAGAAAAAAACACTAAAAAACAACTTGATCTCTGTCGGCTACGCTACACACAGACTTATAGCAACTGGCAACAACGCCTCTTTGTTTCACGATTCAACACTGAAAAAACACTCAAACATTTCCCACACAAAGAACACAACATTCAGTCCATTACAGATTTATGTTTTCAGGCTTGACGTTTATTTTTGCTACGAGTTCCACTGCACATCTACATGTTACGGTTGTCAAAGTCAAGCTAGCATAACTGAACTACTCCCTCCCTATTTTTTTTCGTAATTAAAACTTTTTCCTGACCTGATCTAGTTGTCGTTTTGTTGACATTTAGTAGCAAAGCACCACGTTCGTTTCCCTTTTATATATATCAGGCGTACATTTAGGATTTACTGCATTATATTGACAACTTAACAGCTAAAATCAATGCTAGTCACCGTTAGCCAGCAGCTTTCTGCCCTCCAGCAGGAAAATGGAGGCATGACGTCACACTGCCACGGGTCCCTAAGTAAATATAATCCACTTAATGTTGTTGTTTCAGGAATCCATGTTCAGAGCTTTGATGAAATGGAGCAATATTGTGAGTGAATTTTCACTTTTTTAAATATTTTGCCATGTAAAATCTGCTACGACTTTAAATTAAAACCAAAAAATGTTGTTCTTTCCCCCCAGCATGTTCCAGACCTGACGTCTTTGGGGGAGCGGCTGCTCGTTGTGGAGGCTTCAGGGACCAACGAGCATATCACAATGATGGTTATAAAAGAAGTGGCAAGCATCGCTACTTTTGCTAGCTTCCTGCCGCTTTCCAACAGGGTATAACAAAAAAGAAATACTTGTTTTCTGTGTTTTATGTATTTTCTTTTTTTAATCCAGTTTGCTTATGATTTTGAGAAAATCCATGTTTTGACTCATTTTTATCCAACTGGAATTGAATTACCATGTCGCTGGTTTAAAAAAAAAAAAAGTTTAGCAAATTTAAATAAAATTTGTATTTTCATTTTTTTACAACACAAATTAAACATATTTATTTGTTAGGATGTAACAAAATTGTAAAGGTCATGCCGAAGTGTCAGTAGAGTTGAGGTCTTTTTTGTTCATAGCCTGATAATTAATTTTCCCCTCTTGCTTTTGTTTGCTGCATCCACTCCTGTCGATTCACGACAGATTTACGTTGAGATGGCCGAGTCCAGCGGAGTCAGAAGAGTGGTGGAGAAGTTGTCTGTTCGCAAATTATCTCAACAGCATGAAGCTTGGTAAGTGTGTGAACTTAGAAGTTAATGATTGAATAAAAATATAAATGAATGGATTTTTTAGATTGTGTTTCTGAAGCTTAACTGTGTTTTTTTTTTTTCTGCGTTTTTTAGGAAGCTGGTCGGACGTGTTGAAAGGTGAGCATTTCTTCTGACTTCAAGCATGACAACAGTATTTGAGTTCAATGAGTTAAAGGGGACCTACTATTCGAAATCCACATTTTTCAAATTTTTGTTCTTCCATTTGGGTCTCTACTGCTTCTAAGAGCTTAGGGAAAAAAAACACAGCCATTATTTTGGGAATAAGTTGATGTTTTTTTGTGTGTAGAAAATGAGCTGTTTTAAAAAATCTCCTGATTGCACCGTTACCTAGCAACCGCAGACAAACCCAGCCAGTCACCTAGCAACCGAAGCGGAGCTCCAGCAGCTTTGGTCGGCTGGCTTTACCTCAGCTGTACAATGGCTGCTGAACAAGAAATGTATTTTGTTGTTGACCTGCCATCCAGAAACCACTTGCTGCATTTTTCTTGGTTGTGTAGGAGGCTCTACTTCTGCTTTTCAAAGATGCACGGTTATATAATTGTGCATCTGTTTGCAGCCGTTCAGCGGGTGAGAGTGCAAATCTTGAGCTGGGTAGTGTGGCCAATAGCCACTTATTTGGATTTAAAGTGACAAGATGCCCCAAAACCGTTCAAAATGATCAGAACTGAGCTAACTGAAATCTCCTTATCTACAAATTATTTTGTGCAAAAAAGTGTTATAATCATGTTTCATAAAGACATATCCTAACCTGTTTAAGGAAGCATAACTGATCATCTTTAAGAATGGTTTTCCCTAACATTTGTCTGCTTTTATTACAGTTTGTTGAGCCGAAAAGAGCGACTGAAGGACTGTGAGAAAATTGCAGTGAACCTTGAACTCGGCACCATGAGTGTCAAGCCTGAGGCCGCACTACTGAAGACGGTGGACAAGGAATCTGCAGCATGTGACCCTCTGCCAGACAGAAGCCTGACCACATTTCACAGAGGAACAGGATTCCTTCAGGTTGACTGAAACACTTTGAACTAAAAACAGCACAAACTTCAACAAAGCCTTTATAAATGTCCATTCAGATCTTTACTGACAAAATTATGGAGTATTTGGTTGGAAAGGTTATTAATCTTTCATATATTTTCCTGTAGATTTCCAGTGGAAGCAGCAGCAGTTTTAAAAGTTCCTCTCCCTCCAAGCCGATCACAAAAGAAATGAAGATCTCGCATTCATCGTCTGTAACTAGAGATATCCCAAAGTCTAATAAAGACTGCAGGAGCTCTGCCTCATCAACTGGAAAAAGCAGCTTGAAGTCTAACGCCACGTCTTTGTCATTAAAAACACAAAAAGACGCACCTGAGTCTATGAAACCTCAAATTAATCAGTCATCTTCTGCAGGTGGCAGTAAAATTTTTCCTTCCACTTCGTCAAAGACTTTTAAGTCTTTAGCATCTTTAAATGAGAGAGATCAGCAGAGCAAGAAAGAGGCTCCTCTCAGAGCATCTCAAACATCATCTGCATCCTCAACTCGAAGCACCAGTTCAGCTGCAACATCTGCAGAAACTCCTCAGTCGGATAAACATGGAGCTGCACCTGCTGCTGCAGTAGCAAAGGCTGACCACAAGGTGTCAGCAGAGAGCGGCACTGCAAAAACTCAGTTGGGCCCAAGAGTGGCAACGTCAAATTTGAACCAAGACTGTTTTAAAGCTGAATCACTCAAAGAGGGAACTGAAAGCAAAGAAAAACAGAAGAATAATGTCAGGAATCCAGTGAAGGAAGGAAATTACCCTCTTGATTCAAAACATACTGCTATCAAAGAGCTTTTGGTTGCAGTTAAAGAGGAAAACCTTCTGGGAAAAGATGAGGATTCAAAAGTAAAATTGGACAAGAGGATGAAAACTTTTAGCGGTGAAGAGGGAGAGACTTTACCAATAAAACAGGAAAGTTCAGATAACAAGTATGAGACAAAAATAAAAGAAAGCAGTTCAGAAACTGGAGAGAAGACGGTTTGTAAGGACTCTGTTCCGGATGAATCTCCCATACATACATTTATTAAGAAAACTGACAGAGGAGCCAATCAAGACAAATCGGCCACTGTTGTACCAACAATCAGTCAGTCAGGGAAAGATGTTTATGCTGAACAAAAAGAGATTAGAAAGGATGGCCTTGGAGCTTCTGTTCAAGAAGAAAAACCTTTGATCAAAGACGAAGGTTTGGCAGTAAAACCAGACAAGAAAACCAGAGTGTCTGAATCTGAAGATGGAGAAAATCCTGCAAAAGAACAGAGTTTGGATAAACAATCTGAGACGCGATCAAAAGACATCAGTGCAGAGATGGAGACAGAGGAAATGGTTTGTAAGGGCTCTGTTCAACATAAATCTGGTTTAAGAAGATCTTTCAGACAAACTACCAGATTAGCCAATCAAGACAAAACAAATGAAATCAAAGCACCCAGAGGAGGAAAACTAACTCAGACCGACTCTTCGGTTGAAAGAAAAGAAGATAGGACTCCAACAAGGAGGAGAAAAAGTTCTGCCAGGTATTCTCAACAACAAAACGAAGAGAAAGGGTCTCCTAAAAACATCATATCGATGACCTGCAACTCCAGAAAGACTCAAGAGGAGGAAAAAGAAGCTGCAACGCCCAGAAGAAGAGGTCGACCCAAGAAGAAAGTCAGACCGGTTCCGAGTGAGTAAACGGGGCTCCATCTGTTAGAATCACTGAAACATGATGAAACCAGGTCAACTTATTATCTTCTGCTGCAGTGAGGAACCCAACCACTGGGGTGAAGTTAAATCCTGATGGACAGGCTCTG